>NC_057813.1:332804103-333104103 GCF_018294505.1 Triticum aestivum
CCCGCTCCTCCGCCCAGCCGTCGGCGCCGCCCGAGCTCGACTTCGCGCCGGTGTGCCGCCGCCGCCTCCACGCGCTGCCTCCGCCCCGCTGCCGGCGCCCGTCCGCGCCGCGCCGACCTTCTCCGGCCACTCCCTCGCCGGCCCCTTCTCCTTCCTCAACTCTGACCATCTCCGGCGAAAACTCCGGCCGGATCCGGCGAGATCCGGCCCGGAATTTGCAAGGTGGATGATATCCACCGGGATCTGATCCAAACACGCGGCCCCGTCCCGGATCGCCTCGTCCCGCATCTCCCCGTCCATTTCTCGGAGTGGTATATTCCTCTAAGTCCCGGAATATTTGCATTTTCATGCCCTGTTCCACGCATCATAAGTCCATGCATACTGCTCCGTTTTGTGCGTGTAATATATCAAATAGTTCATATGGATGTGCTCTACATTTTTGTTCCATTGGGTCATGTTGATTTGTGTCCATCTGGATGCCAAATCATCATTGCAAGAGTGCTATATGATGTTAACCTGCTGAAACTGTTATAACTTACTGTTTTGTCTTTTTCATTGCATTTGGTGTGTGCATCCTATGAGCATGAGCTCTACATGTAATTTGTGCTACATCATTCCATCTTTAGAGTGGTTCTATCCATGTATTTTTGTGAGTCTTGTAGTGAGTGAATCGAGCTCGTGAAGTAGGGTACTTGCTATTGCTGTTTTGCTATGCTGAATCTGTTATAACATGATGCTATGTAAACCTGCTGCTACATGCCATTCTATGCATAACCTGGAGATGTACACTAAAGATGTTTTGTTATAAATGTCATGCTCTATCCATCCATGCCCCTGGTTGCATTTATATCCTGCCGTAACATGTTGTTATCTTGCTCCAAACTTGCTAAATAATGTTGTTGTCAGCCTGTTAACATTAAGTTCAAAGTTGCCATGATTGTTGTTATTGACCCATGCACCCTATGAACTCGATCTTGCCATGTTTAGCTTCATAAATATGCCATCTTACCGTTGGTCACCTTTCCATGCCATGTATTGCTATGTGGTGAGTGGTACAAGCTCACCAACATGCCTACTTATTGTTGTTCCTGCCATGTTTGAATCTGTCATATCATTTGTCATGTTTGCATGGATGCTACCACCTTTCCTGTTGATCTTCGGAATTAGTTCAGTAAGGGAGTTTTGTTCTTTGTATTTAGTACTAGCATGAAATGCCTTTTTTTGCCATGATAGCTTCATGTAACATGTTGTTTGATAGCTCCAAACATTGCAACCTGATGTTATTTCTGCTAAGCCTGAAACTGTTATTATTTGCAATCTTGCCATGTCCTTTTGAGCATGTTCTAGCAGTTTCTGGAGATATCTCAGTGTTCATGTTTTGTCATGATTTACCTGTACTTCATGCCCATGCCTTTTGTTTCCACGTTGGGATGCTGTAGCATATTGTTTTGATGCTTGTAAGATGCCTAGTTGCTGTTTTGGATAGCTTGTCCTTTAAACTTGTATAAAGTGTATGTGTTGAACCGTTGCTTCGTTTTGAGTGTGATTTATATGAGACTTGCTTGATTTTGCAATTAGTTTCATAATATCATGTTGCATCCTTGTTTTGAGGTGTTTCCTTGATGTTTGTATGCATTTTGCAGCAATGCCATGTTTATCTTGTGTTGCTCATATCTTCTAGGCCGTAGCTCTGAATCTAATGAACTTTATATGTAACTTGACTAGAATTTCGTGTGGATCATCATGGTGCTCTTTAACTTGCTGTTTAACAACTTCAACTTAATGTTTATTCAGTTCTGGACCAATTTCTAAACTTGCATATGAGGACTTACCGGAATTGTTATATGTTGTTTCCGGCCTCATTTAAACTTGCCTTGATGTGTTGCCCTTGTTTGCATCATCTCTTGCCATGAGTAGCTTCATGTAGTCTTGTCTTGCTTCATACTTGGTTGAGCATCATGACATGTCTATGTGTGGTGTGTTTACCATGTTGTGTGCTTCTTCTCGA
Organism: Triticum aestivum; assembly: GCF_018294505.1. Taxonomy (NCBI): domain Eukaryota; kingdom Viridiplantae; phylum Streptophyta; class Magnoliopsida; order Poales; family Poaceae; genus Triticum; species Triticum aestivum. The sequence continues at coordinate 332,806,112 of NC_057813.1, forward strand.
TAGTCCCCGTTTCGTTGCGATCGTGAGGATTCGTTCGTCTACGCTTGGTTCGTCTTCGTGGCTTCATCTTCTTCATGGACTCGTTCTTCTTCCTAGTGGGATCTCAGGCAAGATGACCGCTACCCTGGATCTCACTACTATCATTGCTATGCTAGTTGCTTCGTTCTATCGCTTTGCTGCGCTACCTATCATTTGCTCTTCAAGCCTCCCAATTTGCCATGTCAGCCTCTAACCTTTTCACCCTTCCTAGCAAACCGTTGCTTGGCTATGTTACCGCTTGCTCAGCCCCTCTTATAACGTTGTTAGTTGCACGTGAAGTTGAAGATTGCTCCATGGTGGACAGGATTATGTTGGGATATCACAATATCTCTTATAGTATTAATGCATCTATATACTTGGTAAAGGGTGGAAGGCTCGGCCTTATGCCTGGTGTTTTGTTCCACTCTTGCTGCCCTAGTTTCTGTCATATCGGTATTATGTTCCCGGATTTTGCGTCCCTAATGCGGTTGGGTGATTTATGGGACCCCCTTGACAGTTCGCTTTGAATAAAACTCCTCCAGCAAGGCCCAACCTTGGTTTTACCATTTGGTTCACCACCACCTACATTTCCCTTGGGAGTCGCTCTCTCAAGGGTCATCTTTATTTTAGCCCCCCCGGGCCAATGCTTGTCTAAGTGTTGGTCCAAACTAGAGCACCGTGCGGGACCATCCCTTGGCAACTTGGGTTACGTCGGTACCCGTACGCTTCGCTTATCCAGTGTGTCCTGAGAACGAGATAGGTGCAACTCCTATCGGGATTGTCGACACATCGGGCGGCTTTGCTGGTTTTGTTTTACCATTATCGAAATGTCTTGTAAACCGGGATTCGGAGACTGATCGGGCCTTCCTGGGAGAAGGTATATCCTTCGTTGATCGCGAGAGCTTATCATGGGCTAAGTTGGGACACCCCTGCAGGGTATAAACTTTCGAGAGCCGTGCCCGCGGTTATGTGGTAGATGGGAATTTGTTAATGTCCGGTTGTAGATAACTTGACACCAGATCCGAATTAAAATGCATCAACCGCGTGTGTAGCCGTGATGGTCTCTTCTCGACGGAGTCCGGGAAGTGTACACAGTTTTGGGTTATGTTTGACGTAAGTAGGAGTTCAGGATCACCTCTTGATCATTGCTAGCGTCACGACCATTTCGTTTGCTCTCTTCTCGCTCTCTTTTGCGTATGTTAGCCACCATATATGCTTAGTCGCTGTTGCAACCTCACCACTTTACCCCTTCCTTTCCGATTAAGCTTTGCTAGTCTTGATACCCATGGTAATGGGATTGCTGAGTCCTCGTGACTCACAGATTACTACAACAACAGTTGCAGCTACAAGTTATGCGATGAACATGACGCGAGAGTGATGTTTGCTTGTTTTGGAGTTCTTCTTCTGCTTTCTTCTTCGTCCAAGGGATAGGTTCCAGGTCGGCAGCCTGGGCTAGGAGGGTGGATGTCATTTGAGTTTCTATTTGTGTTTCATCCGTAGTCGAATGGTGCTCTTATATAAGATGATATTGTATTCGTGTGGCATTGTATGCCTTTTGTATGTATCCCCATCTAATATGTAATGTTGATTTAATGATATCCACCTTGCAAAAGCGTATCAATATGCAGTTCTATCCTTGGTGGGACCTTCGAGTCTCTTTAGGATAGTATCGCATATTGGGCGTGACAAGTTGGTATCAGAGCCTCGACCGACCTTAGGAGCCCCCCTTGATTGATCGTGTAGTTTGGCCGTTGTCGAGTCTAGAAGAAAACTATTTTCGGAGTCTAGTTATATCGGAGAGTAGGATTTCTTTTTACTCCTCAGCCCCTTCGTCGCTCTGGTAAGGAATCTTGACGTAGGTGATGGGGTTATGTCCCTAGGGTAGGGTCATGGACCTGTTCCAAGTAACTTACCCTAGGACATCCCTAGAAGAGGTCGCCTTCCAGTCGACCAACGAGGATTCACTCGACTGGCCTGAAGGACTCGACCACGAAGACTCACTCGACCACCAGGAGGTCAAGAGGCACTCTGCACCGCAACGGCCTGTAATTAAGTAGACTTTATGATAGTAAAGGCACTTTATGTGGGGCGTTACCAGTAACGCCCCAGACTTAACTCACCTTAAACCCTCTCCTACGTGGGCTGGCTGGGGTCCTGGCGCACTCTATATAAGCCACCCCCCTCCACAGGCAGAAGGGTTCGGACCTTGTAATCCGTACATTCATAATCCACTCGACCGCCTCCGGGCTCCGAGACGTAGGGCTGTTACTTCTTCCGAGAAGGGCCTGAACTCGTACATCCTTTGTGCTTACAACCTCTCCATAGCTAGGACCTTGCCTCTCCATACCTACCCCCCACTCTACTGTCAGGCTTAGAACCACGACAGTTGGCGCCCACCGTGGGGCAGGTGTTTTAGCGATTTTGTGGAGAAGTTGCGATTCTTCCGAGTACTTTCATCATGGTGTCTGCTGGAATTTTGGTCGAGGGTCAAGAGATCCGTCTCGGCGCTCTCGCCTTCATCGCCGACGACTCCGCATGGCTCCAGGAGGCTCCACTCGACGTAGATGCGCTCCCCGTCCGCGGTGCGACGCATTTTCGCGCATGTGTCCGCGGCGTTCTGCTGCGGCAACCATCGACCCAGTATCGGTCGGCTCCTCCATCTTCCACCCTCCCGGTCTCCCGCCAGCGCAAGCGCTCAGGCCGGTCGAGGCTTCAGCGATGGGTGAGTCACGCGGTGGCTCGCCAGTCGGCCACTACACAAGTTGCGGTAATCGAGCCCAACGAATCTCTTTACGGCTTGTTCGATCAGTCGACTGGCTCCGGAGAGACTGCATCCGAGTGCGGAAGCAGTGATCCAGCGGCGGAAATCTTGATGGTCGACGGGCCCCACAGTCCTCCTGGCTTCGCCCGTGGTGGAGGAGCAGGCGACGGCGGCGACCCTGCACGAGGCTACGAAGAGTACCAGCCCGAGCCACTCGACTCTCTGCAAAGAGAAGAGCTTCGCCGCAGGAACGAGGATCCCCTGCGTATTCCCATCGCAGGAGAAACCCCCGAGGCTCGTGCCTTGGAGGAGGCGCGTCTGGCCAATTTGGCCGAGCGCACTCGACTGGAGAACCTTCAGCGAGCACTCGACGAGCGCGCGCGGCAACGAGTTCCCGACACCAGTCGACGTCAACTCTTCCCGCCGACTCAGGTATATCGAACCCCAATTCAGAATTTAGCAGCTGCGACCCGTATAGCAGAGTCCATTCAGCCTTCGCAGTCAGAGGCTGGCAGAGGTTTGCTGCAGATCAGGGATCTGCTCCGGGCAGCAGGAGATCAGAATTCAGCCGTGTCTCAGTCGCGCAACAGAATTCACAGTCGATCTGTCACTGTGAATACGGTTCAGTCGGCTCACAGCCCCAGATCGCCTCCGCGGCGCGAAGGGCGTGAGCATCGGCGAGATCAATATGGCGACAGACTCGACCGAGATGATAGGCGTCGAGTGCCTTATTCCCCTCCGAGGGGTGGGTCTTACGCTCCTCGGCAGCCAGATGATAGGCGTCAGTACAGTACAGGGCGTAGGGTTCCAGCTGACCCCAGAGAGCCAGGCTTCGACGCGCGATCCATTATCGTGCAAGGATTGGTCGACCGGAACAGAGCCCATCGAGGTGCACTCGACAGAGATGTGCCCACGAGCAGTCGAGTACATGTTTCTGGTCCTGAATGTTTCAGCAGAGCTATCAGAGCCGCAGTTATTCCCCCCAATTTCAGGCTGGCAACAGGAGTCAGCAAGTTCACTGGTGAGTCTAAGCCTGAAACTTGGCTTGAAGACTACCGAGTGGCAGTTCAGATCGGTGGTGGGAACGACGAGGTGGCCATGAAGCATTTGCCCCTCATGTTGGAAGGTTCTGCCAGGGCATGGTTAACCCAATTACCTCCTAGCAGCATTTACACTTGGGAAGATCTGTCCCGAGTGTTCGTCAGAACGTTTGAAGGGACTTGCAAGCGACCAGCGGGATTGACAGAGTTGCAAGTCTGTGTGCAGAAAACCAATGAGACTCTAAGAGAGTATATTCAGAGGTGGATCACTTTGCACCACACTGTGGAAAATGTCTCTGACCATCAGGCAGTATGCGCCTTCAAAGATGGTGTCAAGAACAGAGAACTGAGTTTGAAATTTGGTCGAACCGGTGACATGACCTTGAGTCGGATGATGGAGATTGCTACCAAGTACGCCAACGGCGAAGAAGAAGACCGACTCCGAAGCGGCAAGCACAAGCCGAGTCAGTCGGAAAAAGGAAACACCAGTCGGAAACAGAAGCGGAAGGCTGAACCGGCAGCTCCTGGAGAGGCTCTGGCCGTGACTCAAGGAAAGTTTAAGGGGAAACCAAAAGGATCCTGGAACCCCAAGAAGGTAAAGGATAAAGAAGGGAACGGCGTGATGGATATGCCGTGCCACATCCACACGAAGAAAGATGAAGAGGGGAATATCATTTACCCAAAGTACACCACTCGCCAATGTCGACTCCTGATCCAGCAGTTTCAGGGAAAACAGTCTAAGGACAAGGAGGAGTCGGACAAAGCCGAAGACAAAGAGGACAGTGAGGGAGGATACCCGCATATCAACTCCACCCTGATGATCTTCGCAGATGTGGAAAGCAGAAGTCGACTGAAAGTGATTAACCGAGAGGTTAACATGGTTGCCCCAGCAAAGGCAAATTATCTGAAATGGTCTCAAACACCCATCACATTCGACCAATCTGATCACCCGACTCATATTGCCACCCCTGGGAGGCAAGCTTTGGTGGTCGATCCAGTTGTCGAAGGCACTCGACTAACAAAGGTGCTGATGGACGGTGGAAGTGGGCTGAATCTGTTATATGCAGACACGTTGAAAGGTATGGGCATTCCGATGTCCCGACTGAGCACTAGTAACATGAGCTTCCATGTAGTTATACCAGGGAAGAAGGCCGAGTCACTCGGCCAGATAGCTTTGGACGTAGTGTTTGGCAATTCAAAGCATTTTCGCAAAGAAAAGTTGACGTTTGAGGTCGTGGATTTTCAAAGTGCATATCATGCCATTTTGGGGAGACCAGCCTATGCACGGTTCATGGCTCGACCATGTTACGTGTACCTCAAACTGAAGATGCCTGGTCCCAAAGGAGTGATCACTGTCACCGGCGATAGGAAAAAGGCGGAGGAGTGCTTTCAGAAGGGCTCCAAGATTGTCGATTCCCAAGTGACAGCGGTCGAGTTCGAAGAATACAAGCAAAACGCAGATCCGAGTGACTTGCTGCGATCCAAGAAGCCCGCCATAGAGTCTGCATTCCAGTCGTCCGATGAGACGAAGCCTGTTCACATTCACCCGACCGACCCCGAAGCAGCTCCGACCCGCATCTCCACAACACTCGACCCAAAATAGGAAGAAGCGCTCATCCAGTTCCTCCGTGAGAACTGGGACATTTTTGCATGGAAGCCCGCTAACATGCCAGGTGTTCCCAGGGGACTGGCTGAGCATCGCCTAAGAGTTGACTCGTCTGCGAAGCCAGTCAAAGAACATCTTCGACGGTCCGCCGTCCAGAAGAGAAAGGCCATCGGTGAAGAAGTGGCTCGACTGTTGGCGGCAGGATTTATCCGAGAGATATACCACTCCGAGTGGCTCGCTAATGTCGTCATGGTTCCTAAGAAGGACAAGTCGCTCCGAATGTGCATTGATTTCAAGCACATCAACCGGGCCTGCCCGAAAGATCACTTTCCTCTCCCTCGCATAGATCAAATTGTTGACTCGACCGCGGGATGCGAGAGGTTGTCTTTTTTAGATGCTTACTCCGGGTACCACCAGATCCGTCTGTACGGGCCCGATGAGGTAAAAACAGCTTTCATCACTCCATTCGGGTGCTTCTGCTATATCACCATGCCATTCGGCCTCAAGAATGCCGGAGCCACATTTATGCGAATGATTCAGAAGTGTCTACTCACCCAAATCAGTCGGAATGTGGAAGCTTATATGGATGATATTGTTGTCAAGTCACGAAAAGGTTCCGACCTGCTCGCTGACCTTGCCGAAACATTTGCCAACCTCAGAAGGTATGATATCAAGCTCAATCCATCAAAGTGCACATTTGGAGTTCCTGGTGGCAAGTTACTTGGTTTTCTCGTTTCCGAACGGGGAATCGACGCTAACCCAGAGAAGATTGGCACTATTCTCCGAATGAAACGCCCTGTGCGAGTGCACGATGTCCAGAAGCTTACTGGATGCTTGGCCGCATTAAGTCGATTCATCTCACGACTCGGTGAAAAGGCACTGCCTCTTTATCGACTGATGAAGAAGGCTGACAAGTTCGAGTGGACTCCAGAAGCTGATGCAGCGTTTGCCGAGCTAAAAGCTCTGCTCTCCACCCAGCCGGTGCTTGCTGCTCCAATCAGCAAAGAGCCTCTGTTGCTCTACATCGCAGCCACAGGACAAGTCGTCAGTACTGTGCTAACGGTCGAGCGGGAAGAAGAAGGAAAAGCTCTCAAAGTTCAGCGCCCAGTGTACTATTTGTCTGAAGTCTTGACTCCATCCAAGCAGAGATATCCTCATTATCAGAAGCTTGTGTATGGAATATACATGACCACAAAGAAGGTTGCTCATTATTTCTCTGACCATTCCATCACAGTCGTCAGCGATGCAACTGGTCGAGTGGCCAAATGGGCGATTGAACTTCTTCCCCTTGATATCAAGTTTGAGGCAAAGAAAGCCATTAAGTCCCAGGCGATAGCAGATTTCCTCGCCGAGTGGATTGAACAACAGCAGCCGACTGAAGTTCACTCGGAGCATTGGACCATGTTTTTCGATGGCTCTAAGATGTTGAATGGTTCCGGTGCTGGGGTTGTCCTGGTTTCCCCCAGAGGAGATAAGCTCAGATATGTGCTCCAGATTCACTTTGATTCCTCCAACAATGAGGCAGAATATGAGGCCCTCCTATATGGGTTGCGCATGGCCATTTCACTCGGCGTCCGTCGCCTAATGGTCTATGGCGACTCGGATTTAGTGGTCAATCAGGTGATGAAAGAGTGGGACGTGAGAAGCCCAGCCATGACTGGATACTGCAGTGCAGTGAGGAAGCTGGAGAAAAAGTTCGAGGGGTTGGAGCTCCATCATATACCCCGACTGAAAAATCAAGCAGCTGATGATCTAGCAAAGATAGGTTCCAAGAGAGAAGCCATTCCGAGTGGTGTGTTCTTGGAGCATATACATACTCCGTCAGTCAAAGAAGATCCTTTCACCGAAGAAACTCCACAGCCCAAGAGTGCCACAGATCCGACTGAAGTTGAAGTCCCAGCGGTGGTCGACTTGATCATGGAGGTTTTGGTAGTCATTCCCGACTGGACGGTTCCGTATGTCGCATATATCTTGAGGAAAGAGCTTCCGGAGGATGAGGAAGAGGCTCGACAGATCGTCCGTCGATCTAAGGCCTTTACCGTCATCAAAGGACAATTATACAGAGAGAGCACGACTGGAGTCGGTCAGAAGTGCATAACACCAGAAGAAGGTCGACTCATCCTCAATGATATTCACTCGGGGACCTGTGGTCATCATGCGTCCTCCCGGACCATCGTGGCCAAAGCATACCGAGCCGGATTTTACTGGCCCAAGGCGAATGAGATGGCAAAGGAGATAGTGGATAAGTGCGAGGGATGTCAGTTCTACTCGAATATGTCGCACAAACCTGCGTCAGCTTTGAAGACCATCCCACTCGTCTGGCCTTTTGCAGTCTGGGGGCTGGACATGGTCGGCCCTTTGAGAACAGGACGAAGTGGCTTCACGCATGTACTGGTGGCAGTCGACAAGTTCACCAAGTGGATCCAGGCTAAACCAATCAAGAGCCTCGACACCGGTACTGCTGTTAGCTTCATCAGGGAACTAATATTCAGATATGGAGTCCCGCACAGCATCATTACGGATAATGGGTCGAACTTTGACTCAGAGGAATTCAGAACCTTCTGCAACTCCCAGGGCACACGGGTCGACTACGCATCAGTCGCCCATCCGCAGTCGAATGGACAAGCAGAGCGAGCTAATGGACTGATTCTCAAGGGACTGAAGCCGCGACTGATGCGTGATCTCAAACACGCGGCTGGAGCTTGGGTCGACGAACTTCCATCTGTACTCTGGGGACTGCGGACCACGCCCAATCGGTCGACCGGAAGAACTCCATTCTTCTTGGTCTATGGAGCTGAAGCAGTCTTGCCGAGTGATCTTCTCCACAATGCTCCTCGAGTCGAAATCTACAACGAAGCAGAAGCTGAACAAGCGCGGCAAGACGCAGTCGACCTTTTAGAGGAAGAAAGGGAGATGGCTCTGATCCGGTCGACCATCTACCAACAAGATCTGCGCCGTTTCCACGCCTGAAATGTGAGAGGTCGAGCCTTCCAGGAAGGGGATTTGGTTCTCCGAGTGGATCAGCACAAACCACACAAGCTTGCTCCTTCTTGGGAAGGCCCCTTCATCGTCACCAAGGTTCTCCACAACGGGGCGTACCGTCTTTACAACGTCGAGCATAATATCGACGAGCCCCGAGCTTGGAACGCGGAGCTACTCCGCCCATTTTACACTTAAGTTTTATCACTCGGATGAGTTGCAATAAAGTACTTCTGTAGTTCATGGGTTTAGAAATAATTGTGTCATCACTTTTTATTTTTGTCCACATAAAAACTCCCCCTCAGTGGGTGGCTTAGCCGCGAATCCGTTTCGCCTAAGTTTGTAAAAATCCTATCGAGTGGTGAGCCAGACTCCCACTCGGAGGCTTAGCTGCGAATCCGTTTCGCCTAAGTTTATCAAAATCCTACCGAGTGGTAAGCCAGCCTTCCACTCGGGGGCTTAGCTGCAGTCCAAGGACTCGCCTAAGTTTATCAAAATCCTACCGAGTGGTAAGCCAGCCTTCCACTCGGGGGCTTAGCTGCAGTCCAAGGACTCGCCTAAGTTTATCAAAATCCTACCGAGTGGTAAGCCAGCCTTCCACTCGGGGGCTTAGCTACAGTCCAAGCACTCGCCTAAGTTGTCAAAATCCTACCGAGTGGTAAGCCAGCCTTTCACTCGGGGGCTTAGCTGCAGTCCAAGCACTCGCCTAAGTTTATAAAAATCCTACCGAGTGGTAAGCCAGCCTTTCACTCGGGGGCTTAGCTGCAGTCCAAGCACTCGCCTAAGTTTATAAAAATCCTACCGAGTGAAGAGCAACCCTCTCACTCGGGGGCTTAGCAGCAGTCCAAGGACTCGCCTAAGTTTATCAAAATCCTACCGAGTGGTAAGCCAGCCTTCCAATCGGGGGCTTAGCTGCAGTCCAAGGACTCGCCTAAGTTTATCAAAATCCTACCGAGTGGTAAGCCAGCCTTCCACTCGGGGGCTTAGCTGCAGTCCAAGCACTCGCCTAAGTTTATAAAAATCCTACCGAGTGGTAAGCCAGCCTTTCACTCGGGGGCTTAGCTGCAGTCCAAGCACTCGCCTAAGTTTATAAAAATCCTACCGAGTGAAGAGCAACCCTCTCACTCGGGGGCTTAGCTGCAGTCCAAGCACTCGCCTAAGTTATAAAAATCCTACCGAGTAAAGAGCAACCCTCTCACTCGGGGGCTTAGCTGCAGTCCAAGGACTCGCCTAAGTTTATCAAAATCCTACCGAGTGAAGAGCAACCCTCTCACTCGGGGGCTTAGCTGCAGTCCAAGTGCTCGCCTAAGTTATAAAAATCCTACCGAGTGAAGAGCAACCCTCTCACTCGGGGGCTTAGCTGCAGTCCAAGCACTCGCCTAAGTTATAAAAATCCTACCGAGTGAAGAGCAACCCTCTCACTCGGGGGCTTAGCTGCAGTCCAAGGACTCGCCTAAGTTTATCAAAATCCTACCGAGTGGTAAGCCAGCCTTTCACTCGGGGGCTTAGCTGCAGTCCAAGCATTCGCCTAAGTTTATCAAAATCCTACCGAGTGGTAAGCCAGCCTTCCACTCGGGGGCTTAGCTGCAGTCCAAGTGCTCGCCTAAGTTATAAAAATCCTACCGAGTGAAGAGCAACCCTCTCACTCGGGGGCTTAGCTGCAGTCCAAGCACTCGCCTAAGTTGTGAAAATCCTACCGAGTGAAGAGCGATCCTCTCACCCGGGGGCTTAGCTGCAGCCTCGTGCTCGCCTAAGTTATCAAAATCCTACCGAGTGGTAAGCCAGCCTTCCACTCGGAGGCTTAGCTGCAGTGTCGTGCTCGCCTAAGTTGTAAAAATCTTACCGAGTGGAGAGCAACCCTCTCACTCGGGGGCTTAGCTGCAGCCCTGCGCTCGCCTAAGTTACAAAAATCCTACCGAGTGAAGAGCGACCCTCTCACTCGGAGGCTTAGCTGCAGCCCAGTGCTCGCCTAAGTGGGTTAAAGAATAAGTCGATTGCGGTACAGGCACCTTGCTTCGAACCTGCAAAAGACATTCCGAGCCGAAGGCAATCATATTCAAGCGCCAAATTAAAGTTTGAATCGATATCTAAAGGAACCGAAAGTGCTCAGGCGTCAAGCCTGTTAAGGTTTGTCGGTTACAATTCCACTCGGCATACCGAGGCAAATTTAAAGTGTCGAGTCAGAAGAAGTTTTTTACCCCTCCTGTGGAGGGCTGGAAGGTGCAACAAATTCATCAAGGTCAATTCCGTCGGCGATCCGAGTGGCAGCTGCAAGGAAAGTCTCCATAAAGGACCTGAAGTCGTGCTTCTTGGTATTGGCCACCCGAAGGGCCGCCAGCTTCTCCTCTCGTGCATCTTTGCAGTGGACTCGGGCCAGACACAGAGCGACATCTGCACCACACCGAGCCGAGGACTTCTTCCACTCCTGCACTCGACCAGGGATCGTGTTCAAGCGGGCCATCAGCGACTCAAGGTCATTCTGAAGTGTCTCCTCAGGCCAGAGCGTCGAGTCGATGCGAGATGTGGCGGCCTTCAGCCTTGCGAGATAGTCCACGACAGCTGCGACACGAGACTCCAGTCGGAAAACATCCATGGCAACTTCGTCGTTCACCGGAGAATTGACGGGGTCAAGGTTTGGCTCCAGTCGGCTGGTTTCCTCTTCAAAGTTTTGACAAAATTCTGCAAGGGTGATCACTAAGTCAAGGGGATAGTCGAATGGAAGAAGCCACAGTTGGAAATATTTGCCAAACATGGAGGTTTACCTTCAAGCATAAGAAACAGCTTCTTGGCAAGGCCACTCAGGAAGGCCTCCAGTTCAGTTTTCTTCTCAGTCAATTTGCTGACTTGGTCGGTCAAGGCAGCTTTGTCAGTTCTCAGTCGACTGACTTCCTTGTTGGCAATCCCAAGAGCAGTTTTCAGATTGGTATTGTCTTGTTCGAGCTTGGTGAATGAAGCTAACTTCTCGTCAGCAAGCTTGATCTTCTCAGCTAGCTCAAGGTCTTTCTTCTGCTGGGCCTCCCTTACCTTACCTGCAAGTTACAGCGAGATCAGATGCCGAAACAAGCAAGGGGAAAAGCAGTCGTCAGGGTCTCACCAAACATACCTTCGGTCTCCTCCTTTGCCTTTGTCAGCTTCTCCTGAACCAGCTTCAAGCTCAGCTCGACTTGAGTATGTTTTTGTTCCAGCTCTGAGTAGCGAGCCACAAGATCACAGGAGTTCTGCGAAGAACCAATCGACTAAACGTCAAATGTAACTCACTTCCGAGTGAAAAAGGGAAAAACACACGTTTCTAAGACTACAGCCGAATACAAGCATTCGACCGTAGTCTCGGGGACTACACCCAGTGGGTGCACTCAGCGTGCCCCCACTAATCCTGTTGAAGACAAAGTCGACCAGTCGACCTCAAAAAAAAAACAAAAAAAACAAAAAAAACCAGTGTGCGAGACGCATTCTCTAAGACTGTGATCAACTGCAAGCAGTCGACCACAATCTCGGGGACTACACCCAGTGGGTGCACTCAGCGTGCCCCCACCGGTTTGCGAAATCCAGTCGACCAGTCGACCGACAGAAAGATTGATATCATAAAGCCTAAGGCCGACTGCCAGCAGTCGACCTTAGCCTTGGGGACTACACCCAGTGGGTGCACTCAGCGTGCCCCCACTGGTTTGCGAAATCCAGTCGACCAGTCGACTGACAGAAAAATTGACATCATAAAGCCTAAGGCCGACTGCCAGCAGTCGACCTTAGCCTTGGGGACTACACCCAGTGGGTGCACTCAGTGTGCCCCCACTGGTTTGCGAAATCCAGTCGACCAGTCGACTGACAGAAAGATTGACATCATAAAGCCTAAGGCCGACTGCCAGCAGTCGACCTTAGCCTTGGGGACTACACCCAGCGGGTGCACTCAGCGTGCCCCCGCTAACACGGAGTTTATTCGACACACCCAGTGGGTGACTAATATAAATTCCAGAAAAGAAAAGTTTTTGGTAGCATATCCAACAGAACAAACAGCGGTCGACTGACCTGGACATTGCTTTGGAGGGCAGAACTGGCGTCATAAGCTGCCTGGCTCACGTCCCGGATGGTCTTCAGCTGCTCCATCATGAGTCCCGCCTGGCGTATCGCCTCCTTCGCTGCGCCAGCTTGGTCCTCTAGGACGTGGTGCGTCATGAAGAGGAAAGGCTGCTGAGCACTCGTCAGTGGATTCGTGAAGGTCACCGTGTGTCGAGTGGTGTTCTCTTCCTCCACAGTCAGAATTTCAGGCGCCGGCACATCCTGAGGCACCTTACTGGCGGACGCTTTCCGACTCCTCCTGTGCTTCAGCGGCTCTTCATCCTCATCATCATCAGGAAGATCGATAACAGTGTTGGGTGGAGCTGCGGAGAAGGATCAGGATCAGAGATCGCGAGTCAGTCGACCAAGAATGGTATTAAGAACACAGTACCTGGATTCGAAGTTGCTGCATCCTCCATCTCGTGGTCATCGGCCCGGGCCGAGGTCTCAGAAGTAGCAGCACTGCAACTCCAAAGGATCAGTCGACTAACCTCAGCGTCGACCAGAGATAAAGTTCGCATAGAATAAGAAAATATGAGCAACACAATTACCCTGATATGGTGGGGATGGACACCTTCATCTTCGGCAGGAGCTTGGTCGGCTTCGATGAGGCCGCCCTGGGCTGCTTCGGCGCCTTTTCAGTCGGCGCCGGAGAGGTGGTCCGAGGGCGCTTGGTCGACTGAGTGGCGGTCGCAACCCCCTTACCACGTTCGGTCGAAGGGTCGTGGACAAGCTTCGACCGCCTTTCTGAGCGCGGTGGAACGACCTCCTCCTCCTCTTCTTCCTCGTCCTCGATGTCATCTTCATCACCTTCATCATCATCATCGTCGTCATCATCCCCTGCAGCATCCGAGTCCCATTCCTCCTCTTCCTGGCTATCGCCCCCGCTCGCCTCGCCCCCGCTCGCCTCGCCTTCCTCAGTCGAAGCTTGTGCCCCATTGGGCATCGAGTACAGCTCGGTGAAGGCCTAGCAGATGCCCAAACAAGGATCAGTCGACCAGTCGGCAGGGTTAGCAGAAATGAATACGACAAGGACACAATGGAAAGCAGAGCAAGTGTACCTTGTTTGGGTCGCTGTTGTGGTCGAGTGGAGGAATCCTTCTGGCTCCGCGCGGGTTGTCCCTGTTTCCGGTAACGGCTACCATCCATCTTTCCAGAGTGGCATCGTCGACTTCTTCTGGATGGACTCTAGTCTCGTCTTCGGGCCCATAGTACAACCACATGCAGTGGCTCCGGAATTGAAGGGGTTGGATGCGACGCCTGAGGAAGACCTCCAGAAGATCCATGCCCGTCACCCCCTCCCGAACCAACTGCACCACGCGCTCCATCAACATCTTCACGTCGGCTTTCTCCTCCGGAATCAGCTTCAGAGGGGAGGGCTTGTTCACTCGGTCCATGGTAAACGGAGGGAGTCCACTCGACTGCCCTGGCGTCGACTGGACCTGACAGTAGAACCAAGTCGACTGCCAGCCTCTGACGGACTCGGGAAAGGACATGGGCGGGAAGGTGCTATTATTCCTCACCTGAATCCCCAGGCCCCCACACATTTGGACGACTCGGGTCTTCTCATCACCTGGGCTCGCCTTCTTCACGGTCTGAGAGCGACACGTGAAGATACGTTTGAACAAACCCCAGTGCGGTCGACAGCCCAAGAAACCCTCACACATGGACACGAATGCATCAAGATAGGCAATGGAGTTTGGGGTAAAGTGGTGGAGCTGCGCTCCAAAGAAATTCAAGAAGCCACGAAAGAAAATGCTTGGCGGCAAGGAAAACCCACGATCAACATGAGTGGCCAGAAGCACACACTCACCCTCTTCTGGCTGTGGCTGCCACTCCTTCCCCGGCAACCTCGCAGCTCCGTGAGGGATCAAGCCCTCGTTGGCCATGTCGAGGAGGTCCTTCTCCGTGATGGTCGACTGGATCCAGTCTCCTTGGACCCAGCCTTTCGGCAGGCGGGATCTGGACGAGGACCCTCTGCGGCTGGTGGATCTCCCCTTCGCCTTCTCCGATGCCGACGCCTTCTTGGCACGCTCCAGCGCCGCCGTCTTCTCCTTGGCCATGGTCGCCGGTGAGATGCACGAAGGGAAGTGGTGCGGGGGCGAGAGCGAGCACGCTGAGCAGGGAGGAAGGAAGCAGAGGGAGAGAGGGAGAATGCTGAGGCGCAGCACAGAAATCCTCGCCGGGCACATTTATAAGGTCCCTTCCGAGTGGCTGACATGTGGGCCCGGTCGATCTAATCATATCTGGGAGCAGTTATGAGGACTGGATACGTGGCGAAAAAGGCGGCGCGGAGATCGAGGCGTCTATGCCCCGTCCCATCCGAACGCCGCGGTCTGCCCCGCTTCGCGCGCGCCCCCAAATTTCGCACCCCGCGGAATCCGCGAGCAACAAATCAGTCTGTCAGACGCGGTGTTTCCGGCGATGCGTCGCTCGGAGATCGTCGAAGCTCGAAAGATCACTCGACGCAAAAATAGAATGGATCGAGTCGACCGAAGACAAATTGCTCCCTGTCAACGAAGAGATTCTTTGATCCAGAACAGCGCACAACTAGAGCGCAAAGGTTAATCGGAAACGACATCAACTCCTTCTTCACTCGAAGCCTCAATCCATTCGGGGGCTAATGATGGGGTTATGTACCTAGGGTAGGGTCATGGACCTGTTCCAAGTAACTTACCCTAGGACATCCCTAGAAGAGGTCGCCTTCCAGTCGACCAACGAGGATTCACTCGACTGGCCTGAAGGACTCGACCACGAAGACTCACTCGACCACCAGGAGGTCAAGAGGCACTCTGCACCGCAACGGCCTGTAATTAAGTAGACTTTATGATAGTAAAGGCACTTTATGTGGGGCGTTACCAGTAACACCCCAGACTTAACTCACCTTAAACCCTCTCCTACGTGGGCTGGCTGGGGTCCTGGCGCACTCTATATAAGCCACCCCCCTCCACAGGCAGAAGGGTTCGGACCTTGTAATCCGTACATTCATAATCCACTCGACCGCCTCCGGGCTCCGAGACGTAGGGCTGTTACTTCTTCCGAGAAGGGCCTGAACTCGTACATCCTTTGTGCTTACAACCTCTCCATAGCTAGGACCTTGCCTCTCCATACCTACCCCCCACTCTACTGTCAGGCTTAGAACCACGACAGTAGGTGTTTTGAATTACTTCTCTTCCCCTTCAAATTTTCTTTAGGATCACGCAGTTGGTTTTCCGATCGTTGGTTCTCAACTCTTTTCATCCGGTGCATTTCTTGTCAAGTTGAATAAAGCCTCTTCATCTTTGCCAAGTTGAATCCTCAGTTGTTTTCTTTTCCCACCCGCCCACCCTTTTTTCTTCTCGAAGTCGGAGTCCGTAATCGAGTATCCATCCTTCTCGTGCGAAGTCTTTGCTTTCTTTCCTCAATGATTTCAACCGGGGTTTTCTCTTCAAGATATTCGTCGGTTTCCCCTTCCAAGTTGCCTTTTTTTTCCCGCCCTACCACCCTCTTCTTCCCAGAGCCTGAGTCTCTTTCGAGCATCAATTTTCATTCGTATGGAGTCTCTTCAGTCTTCCCTCAATTATTTCAACCGGTGAATTCTCGTCTCGTTTGACATTCTTCATCTCTTTTCTTTTCCGGTGGATTCAATTCAAGTTGTTCGGTGTTGATCATATTCTTTTCCTCAGCTTAATGTTTTCCCCTTGCTCGTTCGCCTGTTGCCAGTTTATCCTTCCGGAGTGTTCAAGACATCTCAGAAGATTCGTCGGTGTTCCAACTAATTCGAGGTTGTCACCTCATCCAAATATTTCAATTGTTCCGGTGCATCGTCTATTTGTTCAACAATCCTTTTCAACGGTGTTTTTCTCTTTAGTGGGCAATAACCCACAGGTCTTTTCCCAGGATCTTACCTGACTCTTCCAATTCCCCGGAGTTATTCTTAATTCTTTTCAAAGTGTGACGTAAGAACGAGTTTCATCAGTCACATGCCTTCTCCAAGATCGCTTTCAAATTCTTTTCATGTGGGCTCAACCTCTCTGCTTTTCATTCTACCAGAGTATCTCAGTAATTTTGGTGGTGTTTCTCGTCGTCATTTGAAGACCGAAGAAGAATTTTTCCTCTAAATCTTGCCCGTTCTCTCGAAGTTTCGTGGTTCTAGCTTCATGTTATCCTCGCGAATTATTCCATTTGTCAGATATTCTTTTCATCCATCCAGAGTATTTCAAGAGTTATTTTTTTCCGTCTTGATCATCCGGAGGTCATCTTTTCAGAATATTTCTTTGTTCCAAGTTTTCAGATTCCTTCCTCAATTATTCTATATCCGTGCCCCTTCGTTCACCTTAGTATTCTTCCGATGCTTCGTTCAAGTATTCTTCAATCAGTTCGCGATCCGTTCGTTATCTTGTCTCTAAATTCCCTCAAGTATCTTTGTGCTTTTCTAATTATTCCCGGTGATTCATTCTCTTCCATCAGTCATTTCCTAATTCTTACAGTGGTTCGTTCAAGATTCTTTTTCTTTGATTCTCATTTTAATCGATTCGTCCTCTCCAATCCTAACGGTGGTTCATGAAGAGTTTGTCAAGTTTTGTGCTCTACCCCACTTAATCCTTTTCAAGAAGAATAAGTAGTATGCAAGAATCCATTGCTTGTCATCAATTTATTTTGATGAAGGATAAACATACAATAAATCTTATTCTTATTTCATCCAAGTGATTAATCCCTTCCTTCGGAGTTTGTTCTTGGTGAATAAATTCTAGCTCCAAGTGTTTTCATCTTTTCATTTCCGGAGTTCAAATTTCCTCGGCCATCTCGTCGGAACCTCCATCTAAATCATCGCAAGGCTCATCTTATTCTTTCATCCTTCATTCAATCTCATAATCTTTTTGTTACTGGAGTTCTTCATGGTGGTTCTTCATGATTTAATTTCATTCTTCAGGAGTTCATCAAGACTTTATTGGAGAAATTCAAGTATGTTTTCTTCCCGCGTCTCGAAGTGTAATTAATTCTCCATATTCTTTTGAAGTGGAGTTTTGCATTTCTTCGTTCCTCTCAGCTATCCAATCATTTCCGTTTGTGGCCGGCTATCACCTTATGATCTTGATATGTTACATATAAGACCACAACAAGCTTATTCTTTTCGTTGTTGATTTTCTCAACAACTCCGTTTAAACTTTCCTTCTAAAGGTGCTTTCAATTTCATTCATGGCAAAAGTTGTCATTTTCTTCTCTGTTCTTTCATTCAACTCTTTCAATTCTTCCGGAGGCATTGCTTTGTTCATCTCGTCAAGTGCCGTCTCATTGGGTGAAGTTCATGTTCTATTCCTTCCATTTTCAGCCGGAGTGCTGCCTAAATCCTTTCACTCTTATTCGTTTCTTATCTCGTTCTAACCGGAGTGGTTTCGTAGTCTATCTGTTTCCGTTAGCTTTTGATTTTCGTCCTTCTCGTCGTTCCTCTCTTCTTCTTAGTGCTCTCGATTCTTTGCTTCTTCTCTTGAGTTCTTGTTTCACCTCATCCCTTTTTCCCTTCCGTCTCGGTCCTAAGATCTCGGGACGAGATCTCTTGTAAGTGGAGGAGTGTTGTAACACCCCAGATTCGATGCGCCAGGTGTCTGCCAGTTATTCTCCATCATTGCCATGTCATTTTCTTGCGTGTTGCATATTTCCATGTCATCATGTGCATTTCATTTTTCATACGTGTTCGTCTCATGCATCCGAGCATTTTCCCCGTTGTCCGTTTTGCAATCCGGCACTCCTATGTCATCAAACGTCCCCTTCTCGTCTCTTTTCGTGAGAGGGTGTTAAACGCTCTCGGAATGGACCGAGGTTTGCCATGCAACCTTGGTACACCACCGGTAGACCGCCTGTCAAGTTTCGTGCCATTTGGAGTCCGTTTGATACTCCAACGGTTAACCGGGTAGCCGCAAAGGCCTTTTTTGTGTGCAGCCCAAAACCCCTCCAAAATGGCCCGATAACCCAATCTAACCCCCTCCATGCTCTCGGTCGTTCAATCACGATCGTGTGGGCGAAAACCGCACCCCATTTGGACTCTCCTAGCTCCCTCTAGCTATAAATAGGTGTCTCCCCCCGAATTTTCACGCAGATGAACCCTAGCCTCTTCCCCTGCGCGCCGCCGGACATGTCCGTCCACGCCGGACGCATCGCCGCCGCACGCACGCAGCCAACGGGAGGCTGCCACATGGCACGGCACCACCTCCCTCCGTCGCGGCCCGCTCCGCCCACGGCCGGCCCGCGCCGGGCCCGACCGCGCCCGAGCCGCCCCGCGCGCTCCCCGCCGCCGCCCCCCGATCCCCGCCGGCGCCGCCTCGGCCCCGTCACCCTTCGCCGCCGGCGCCCCGCTCCGGTCGCCCGCGCCGCTCGCCGCCGCCGCCGGGCTCCGCCCCGCGCGCCGCCGTCTCTGCCGTCGCCACCATTGCCGACGTCGCAAATCTCCGCCCGCCGCCGCACGTCCCCAACTCCGGTTTGCCGCCCGGCCGCCTCGGGCACCCGCACGCGCCCGCGCGCGCCCGTGCATGGCCGCCCCAGCCTCCCGTGCCGCCCCGCTCCTCCGCCCGGCCGCCGGCGCCGCCTGAGTTCGACGTCACGCCGGTGCGCCGCCACCGCCTCCGTGCGGTGCCTCCACCCCGCCCCGGCGCCCGTCCGCGCCGCGCCGACCTTCTCCGGCCTCTCCCTCGCTGGCCCCTTCTCCCTCCTCAACTCCGGCCGTCTCCGGCGAAAACTCCGGCCGGATCCGGCGAGATCCGGCCTGGAATTTGCAAGGTGGATGAGATCCACCGGGATCTGATCCAAACACGCGTCCCCGTCCCGGATCGCCTCGTCCCGCATCTCCCCGTCCATTTCTCGGAGTGGTATATTCCTGTAAGTCCCCGAATATTTGCATTTTCATGCCTTGTTCCACGCATCACAACTCCATGCATACTGCTCCGTTTTGTGCGTGTAATATATCAAAGTGTTCATATGGATGTGCTCTACATTTTGTTCCATTGGGTCATGTTCATTTGTGTCCATCTCGATGCGAAATCATCGTTGCAAGAGTGCTACATGATGTTAACCTGCTGAAACTGTCTACAAGTCATTCTATGCATAATCTGGAGATGTACACTAAGGATGTTTTGTAATAAATGTCATGCTCTATCCATCTATTCCCCTGGTTGCATTTATAGCCTGATGTAACGTGTTGTTATCTTGCTCCAAACTTGCTAAATAATGTTGCTGTCAGCCTGTTAACATTAAGTTCAATGTTGCCATGATTGTTGTTATTGATCCATGCACCCTATGAACTTGATCTTACCATGTTTAGCTTCATAAATATGCCATCTTACTGTTGGTCACCTTGTCATGCCATGTTTTGCTCTGTGGTGAGTGGTACAAGCTCACCAACATGCCTACTTATTGTTTTTCCTGCCATGTTTGAATCTGTCATATCATTTGCCATGTTTGCATGGATGCTACCACATTTCCTGTTGATCTTCAGAATTAGTTCAGTAAGGGAGTTTTGTTCTTTGTATTTAGTACTAGGATTACATGCCTTTGTTTGCCATGATAGCTTCCTGTAACATGTTGTTTGATAGCTCGAAACATTGCAACCTGATGTTATTTCTGCTAAGCCTAAAACTATTATTATTTGCAATCTTGCCATGTCCTTTTGAGCATGTTCTAGTTGTTTCTGGAGATAACTCAGTGTTCACGTTTTGTCATGCTTTACCTGTACTTCATGCCCATGCCTTTTGTTTCCACGTTGGGATGCTGTAGCATATTGTTTTGGTGCTTGTAAGATGCCTAGTTGTTGTTTTGGACAGCTTGTCCTTTAAACTTGTATAGTGTATGTGTTGAACCGTTGCTCCCTTTTGAGTGTGCTTTATATGAGACTTGCTTGATTTTGCATGTACTTTCATATTATCATGTTGCATCTTTGTTTTGAGGTGTTTGCTTGATGTTTGTATGCATTTTGCATCAATGCCATGTTTATCTTGTGTTGCTCATATCTTCTAGGCCATAGCTCCGAATCTAATGAACTTTATATGTAACTTGACTAGAATTTCGTGTAGATCATCATGGTGCTCTTTAACTTGCGGTTTAACAACTTCAACTAAATTTTTATTCAGTTCTGGACCAATTTCTAAACTTGCATATGAGGACTTACCGGAATTGTTATATGTTGTTTCCGGCCTCATTTAAACTTGCCTTGATGTGTTGCCCTTGTTTGCATCATCTCTTGCCATGAGTAGCTTCATGTAGTCTTGTCTTGCATCATACTTGGTTGAGCATCATGACATGTCTATGTGTGGTGTGTTTACCATGTTGTGTGCTTCTTCTCGATAGTTCCCGTTTTGTTGCGATCGTGAGGATTCGTTCGTCTACGCTTGGTTCGTCTTTGTGGCTTCATCTTCTTCATGGACTCGTTCTTCTTCCTAGCGGGATCTCAGGCAAGATGACCAGTACCCTGGATCTCACTACTATCATTGCTATGCTAGTTGCTTCGTTCTATCGCTTTGCTGCGCTACCTATCATTTGCTCTTCAAGCCTCCCAATTTGCCATGTCAGACTCTAACCTTTTCACCCTTCCTAGCAAACCGTTGCTTGGCTATGTTACCGCTTGCTCAGCCTCTCTTATTGCACTATTAGTTGCAGGTGAAGTTGAAGATTGCTCCATGGTGGACAGGATTATGTTGGTATATCACAATATCTCTTATATTATTAATGCATCTATATACTTGGTAAAGGGTGGAAGGCTCGGCCTTATGCCTGGTGTTTTGTTCCACTCTTGCCGCCCTAGTTTCCATCATATCGGTATCATGTTCCCGGATTTTGCGTCCCTAACGCGGTTAGGTGATTTTTGGGACCCCCTTGATAGTTCGCTTTGAATAAAACTCCTCCAGCAAGGCCCAACCTTCGTTTTACCATTTGCTTCACCACCACCTACTTTTCCCTTGGTAGTCGCTCTCTCAAGGGTCATCTTTATTTTAGCCCCCCGGGCCAATGCTTGTCTAAGTGTTGGTCCAAACTAGAGCACCGTGCGGGACCATCCCTTGGAAACTTGGGTTACGTCGGTACCTGTACGCTTCGCTTATCCGGTGTGTCCTGAGAACGAGATACGTGCGACTCCTATCGAGATTGTCGACACATCGGGCGGCTTTGCTGGTTTTGTTCTACCATTGTCGAAATGTCTTGTAAACCAGGATTCCGAGACTGATCGGGTCTTCCTGGGAGAAGGTATATCCTTCGTTGATCACGAGAGCTTATCATGGGCTAAGTTGAGACACCCCTGCAGGGTATAAACTTTCGAGAGTCGTGCCCGCGGTTATGTGCCAGATGGGAATTTGTTAATGTCCGGTTGTAGATAACTTGACACCAGATCCGAATTAAAACGCATCAGCCGCGTGTGCAGCCGTGATGGTCTCTTCTCGGCGGAGTCCGGGAAGTGAACACGGTTTTGGGTTATGTTTGATGTAAGTAGGAGTTCAGGATCACCTCTTGATCATTGCTAGCTTCACGACCGTTCCATTTGCTCTCTTCTCGCTCTCTTTTGCGTATGTTAGCCACCATATATGCTTAGTCACTGCTGCAACCTCACCACTTTACCCCTTCCTTTCCCATTAAGCTTTGCTAGTATTGATACCCATGGTAATGGGATTGCTGAGACCTCGTGACTCACAAATTACTACAACAACAGTTGCAAGTACAGGTTATGCGATGAACATGACGCGAGAGCGATGTTTGCTTGTTTTGGAGTTCTTCTTCTGCTGCTTTCTTCTTCATTCAAGGGATAGGTTCCAGGTCGGCAGCCTGGGCTAGCAGGGTGGATGTCGTTTGAGTTTCTGTTTGTGTTTCATCTGTAGTCGGATGGTGCTCTTATGTAAGATGATATTGTATTCATGTGGCATTGTATGCCTTTTGTATGTATCCCCATCTATTATGTAATGTTGATGTAATGATATCCACCTTGCAAAAGCGTATCAATATGCGGTTCTATCCTTGGTGGGACCTTCGAGTCTCTTTAGGATAGTATCGCATATTGGGCGTGACATAAGTCTGTTGGGTACAGATGTATTTTAAAAGGAAGACGAACAATGATGGTAAGTGTCACTGTCGGTGTCAAAACCGGCGGATCTCCGGTAGGGGGTCCCGATCTATGCGTCTTAGGCTAATGGTAACAGGAAGCAAGGGACACAATGTTTACCCTGGTTTGGGCCCTCTCGATGGAGGTAAAACCCTACTTCCTGCTTGATTGATATTGATGATATGAGTAGTGCAAGAGTTGATCTACCACGAGATCATAGAGGGTAAACCCTAAAAGCTAGCCTATATTGATTATGATTATCTCCCTAAGGACTAAAAACCCTCCGGTTTATATAGACACCGGAGAGGGCTAGGGTTTACATGGAGTCGATTACAAGGAGGGAAATATAATATCCGGATCGCCAAGCTTGTCTTCCACGCAAAGGAGAGTCCCATCTGGACACGAGACGGATTCTTGTGACTTGTATCTTCACGCTCCAATTGTCCGGACAAAGTATATAGTCCGGCTGTCCGGATACCCCCTAATCTAGGACTCCCTCAGTAGACCCTGAACCAGGCTTCAATGACGATGAGTCCGGCGCGCAGTTTTGTCTTCGACATTGCAAGGCGGGTTCCATCTCCGAATACTCCAAAGTAACTATCGAACACTTAAACCGTGTCCGGATCTGCAAGATGATCTTCTCATACCATCGTAGAGAGCATGATATTTCACAAGTGCTATCTGCTGACAACTTTAGACAAAGCGACATGATACTACGGTTGAGTCATTATTCGAACCGTTTTTCCACAACCAGCCTCAGCGCATATCGCGAGGCGGTTTCCTCTGCATGTCTTGCCGAAGCAGAGATCGTGTCCCCTTATTGCGGGATTCTCATCTATATGGGTACGGGCAACCCAAACGCACCGCTAATTGCGGCGAGTGGAGAACAAGCGGGTTACACCAGGCAAGTGGGGAGGCGCAAAAGCTTTTACCGCCCCTATAAAGAGATAAGGTCTCTTCCTCTTTACCCACGCCTTTTCCCTCTGCTAGTCCATTCCCCTCTGCTCGAGCCCTAGCGCCCAAGCACTCTTCTTCTCCAGCGAAGAGAGGTTCTCCAAAGATGTCCGGATTTGGAGCAGGAGGCAAATGGATGGCCTCTACTGTCCAGGAGAAGGATATAGAGAGGCTCCGAGAGGCCGGGTACCTAGCTAAAAAGATTAGCCATCGTCTTCCACTGGCGGGACAGATCGTCCCTACTCCGGAGCCCCATGAGAGGGTCGTGTTTCTTCCTCATTTTGTCCGCGGGCTCGGGTTTCCCCTTCACCCATTCTTTCGCGGTATCATGTATTATTGCGGGATTGACTTTCATGATCTGTCCCCTAATTCTTTCCTTAATATCTCTACGTTCATCGTCATGTGTGAGGCTTTTCTCCGAATTAAACCTCACTTCAGCCTATGGTTGAAGATTTTCAATGTGAAGCCCAAGGTAGTGAGTGGCGAGTACGCCGAGTGCGGCGGCGCCATGGTGAGCAAGATGCCCAAGGTTGTATGACCGACGGGCACCTTCAATGACTCCGTCAAGGAGTGGCAGCAGCAGTTGTTCTATATTACCGAACCGCGCGGAAAAAAGTGGGTTGCGGCTCCCAAATTCAGATCCGGAGCCCCACTGTGGCTCACGTCCTGGCCCGAGAAGGGCATGAGCTGGTTCTCGTTCGATGAGCTGTCACTGCTCCAGACGTGCATCCAGAGTGTGGTCGACAAGGACGTCAAACTCGTCGATGTAGTCCAGGTGATGTTAGTTCGCCTGGTTCTCCCCTGCCGGCATCGAGCCTGCAATTTTTGGGAATACAACCCAACCGAGCACCGGACCCTTCAGGAGCTCTATGGTTCCTCCCACAAGGATATCTGGAAGGTGCTCTTTAAGTCCGGCAAATCATGGCCGGGCTCCGCCGAGGACCGTGGGTATCAATTATCCCACTCTGCAAGGCCGGTAAGTTATTGCTATGCTCTGTCCATCCACGCTTGAGTTGGAATGTCCTGAGGGAGATACTTCAATCATGCTTTATCATAACCCCAGGGATGGATAAAAAAGGTGGAGCGGATACATTATCATGCCCCGCTGCCGGAGGAACCGGTCGGACCTCTTATGACGACGATTTTGGTCCCAACGCCTTACGAGGCGCCGAAGAAAGAGGCTTCCAAGAAGTTCAAGAAGACCCGGAGTGGCCTCCGTCATCGCGATGCTTCGGACGCAAAATCTGAAGACTCCAGCGACCATCCTTCTTCCGAAGACGAAGAGGAGGAGGCGGAGGAAGATGAGCCTCACGCAGGGGGAGGGAAGAAAAGGACGGTGTCCTCATCCTTGGAGGCCGAATCGCCAAAGAGGGGGAGAGGTTCCCTCCCAAAGGCATCAACCACGGCTACTGATACCAACCCGGAGTGGGATCCCAGGGCCCAGCCCCTGGAAAAGTCGTAAGTATACGAAATCCGAACTAGCATACGCGCCCGGGGTTGTTTTGAATGTAATAGTTTTAACTGCCGCCATATTTCGTACAACCCGTCGGGGTCCCACGCCGGACAGTCCTCATCGGAGGATTCGCTAAGCTCAGATGCCCTGGTGAGCGAGACGCCTCCAGAGGCCCCTTCCCCGAAGCCTAGGCGCGACACCGAGGTGTCGTCTTAGCGGGACCTAGACCAGGGGGGCATATCCCTAGGGCCGGACACACGGGAGCAACGGCTCCTACCCGTGTCAATGGCGGGGGTGATCTTCACTCCAGACCCCAGCCGGACACAGTCCTGGAGACTTTTAATGCTCCGGGATCAGGTGAGCAGCCGCCTTTTGGGGGCTTGATTGTTCCGCCAGCGGCCTGTGCCCAAGCAGGGCTGCCGGGCGGTCTATTGACAATGCTAAGAAGCGAGTCTATCGTCGATGAACATCGTGCCCTTATGGGTGCGGTGATTGAAAAGATTCAGTCCGCTGAGAGCGGACTAAACGAATCCTGCCTTAGTCTTATAAAGAGCTTTGAGGTATGTTTCTTAAGATACCTTTGGGAGATTGTCATAATATGAGTAGTAGCCCCTGATGCACTGTCCGGCGGAAGAGAGCCGAATAGGGGATCAATTTTATCCATTTTACAGGAGACTCAGCTAATGGCGTGTATCCCTTTGTTTGAAAACAGGCGTCTGCAGGGATGACCGCTGCTCATAGTGCGGAGGTGTCCGAATTAAAGCAGTGTCTGGAACGGGCGGAAGGGGAACTTGGCCGCGTGAAAAAGCAGTTGGAGGACAAGCAAGGTATGCCCGAACCTTGTGCTAAGTTGACCACGAACTAGAAGTTGTTCCTAATTAAGATATTTGCATTGTATGCTCTGGGGGCAAGTGCCGAAATTGAGGCACTAAAGAAAGCTGTGGCCGAAGCCGATAGTAAGGCCGCTGCGGAACAGCCTCTTCGTGAGAAGCACGAGGCCAGGGTCATTGAAGCTGAGCGAGAGCTCCTGGAGGCCGTGAAGAAAAGCGAGGGCTTGGAGCAGAGTCTAGTAGGGAAAGAATCCGAACTCGCCCAAGCTCTCGAAGCCGTAGAGGATGCTCGGGAGGAAGCCCGAGGTGCTTTGAGGG
Source organism: Triticum aestivum (assembly GCF_018294505.1). Classification (NCBI taxonomy): domain Eukaryota; kingdom Viridiplantae; phylum Streptophyta; class Magnoliopsida; order Poales; family Poaceae; genus Triticum; species Triticum aestivum. The sequence goes on from NC_057813.1 coordinate 332,832,178, forward strand.
ACATTCAGGAGGCCCGAAAGGTTGTGGCTGGTAAGGCCTGTTATATTCATGGCCATTTTTACATGATAATGGGAGGAACTCTGAGCGCTAAGCTGAATTCTTGTTTGTCCAGGGGTGTTTGCGGATCTGCCTCGCAGCATATCAGATGCCGCCCAATTCTACCGGACCGAGGATAAGAAGTCCGCGGAGAGGGATTTTTGGTCGCATTATTTGGTGCCGAATTATCCGGTGCCCTTTATTGATCAGCTGAAGCAGCTGGTCGAACTGCACCAGGCAGCCGAACTAGCCATGAAGGGCTTGGTCGTCTGGTTGTGGCCCGCGGAGCCAATTCCAAGCAGTTACTTTGGACTCGTGAAGCGGATTGTTGGCGCTTGCCCTCGGCTTGATGTCATTAAGCGATCTGTCTGCATAGAGGGTGCGTGCATGGCGTTTGCCCGTGCGAAGGTGCATTGGGGAAAGCTTGATGCTGAGAAGCTGATGACTGAGAGGCCGCCGGAGGGTAAGGAGCATCGCAAACCCGAGTTGTACTATGAAGGTGTACTAACAGGAGCCCGCCTTGTGGCAGGTAAGTGTACCACCGACACTATATTTCCCTGAACGCAGTCTTGCCATTCTTTGTAATGTGGGATAATGGCACTTTTATTAGTTATTGCCTGTTTTGTTTGAACGTTTGTTCTTCCTGTGCGGCTGTTTAGTGTATGTAAATCCTGAGAGTTAGCCAATCGTCGGCTTCTGCCCCCACGTAAAAAGTACTGGGGTGTTCGGGACATACCTGAACACTCTTTATCCCATTGTTGGGTCCATTTAAGGAGGTGTTCCTCACCATGAACCAGGCAATCATACTATAGGGCTTTATCACTCTCACTTAGCAATAGGAATTCGAGTATGGTGGGCGCAGCCCCTAGTGTTCGGAAGGCCGGACTAGGGGCTCTATCGGCGCCTGATCCGAAGACCGATCCGTCGCACCTTGCATTTAAAATGGCATTATGCGGAATAAATCTTTAAAGATTTTACAACCTCTCGAACAGCTGACTAGCTCTCGCTGTATCATGACAGTCAGTTTTTGGCTTTCTCTAATGAGGTGCTCGTCCGGAAGAACCGAGACACAATCGCAGTAGTTCTCCCAGCGCTACCTTAGCCGATGGAGCGAAATGTAAGGTACCAAAACATGGGAGCCGGGCAAACCCAACTAATGACCCAAGACATGATTCGGAGCTGATGCATATTGTGTTATAAGTTCGGGGTGCCGAGCGACCGAAAAGGTGGTCGGACTTTATTGCCGTACTACGAAGCCCCTGGCATAATCGGGCATAACATAAGGCGTGGGTGCCGTTTGTGACAAAGAGGCGTCAATGAGAAACGATGGACGGTAAGTGTTATTTAAGTCTACGCATTGTAGTAAAATGACATGTCTATGCATATGAGTGCGGTTTATGCTTATGAGAAGGAGTATTTTTGGCGGAACCTGTCGTGGCCGGACTGGGGGAGGTTGTGTGTGGATCTCGGGTGTATCCGGACTGCCTTATGTTTTCCTGCCTTGTGCGTCCGAGCTGATTCCGTGTCGCAGTCCTATTCTATGCCAAAGTTAGTCTGTAAAGACAAATGCTTAGAGGCAGCTGCATGTACCGTTGTGGTTGAACCGCGGGTGCCTGAGCGGAGCCTGGCTTGAACCATGCCATAAAGTAGTTCGGATTCCTCAATTGGTGTCCGGGTGTTTGGCTGCCAAATCAAAACTTGATAAACAGGCACGACTCGCTATTCCAGCGGTGGTATGATTTCCACTCTAAGAGTGGGGTTCTACCTTGCCCATAACTGTGACTATGTCACGCGGGACTGGCCTGATGTTGTACCTCGTTGAATCTAGCCAACGTGGTTCATCCCGGTAGTATGTGGTAATTACTATATAAGGGGATAATGCCAAAGACTTATTCTTTGGCGTGGTATTTGTTTGGTGATCCGAAGACAACCATTAGTATGTGGGTCAGTTTAAAACATGGCCTATGCACCTTGCATCTTTGAAGAGATTTTATTGATAGTTTTATGCCTGTGGGGGCTCGTGTAAAATGGAGCCCCCAAGCCACTGGGTAGATAGTGAGTGCAATAAAATTGCTATGGTTGGTGTTGTCCGGACGGTCGATGTGATTAGAGACGATCGACTGTATTTTTGTACTGTGAGGGGATCTTCCTCACCATGTTTGACTGGTCTTTTGTTGTTTGAGACCTCCCTTCATTGTTTCTGGCGCAAGATCGGCCGTTTTGTTTGGAAGATCCGACATTCTCTATTGGTATGTTTGGCCGCCCTTCTGGGGGCACCATGAATTTCACATGGTTGATCGAGTATGCTGCCAAGGCCGAATGGGCCTGAGCTATTCTTTTTCTGCTGACCGGACTAGGGGCCGCTGAATTCGGCACCAACTTCCCTGACTTGGCATTTATGATGATTGCGTCGAGGCTTGAGGATGCCTCCTCGTGCTTCCTTGGTATTGTCTTGGACCGTGGTGGTATGTTGATGTCGGGGTATGTGCCTTAGGTTCTCCTTCTTAGGTTGAGGTAGCAAATTATGCTGTGTGTGCCCTTTGTCGGGGCGGTCGAGTCCATATTCCTCGGTGGCCAGGACCTTGGTCCATCTGTCCACGAGCAAATCTTGGTCAGCTTTGAGCTACTGTTGCTTTCTTTGCAGGCTCCTTGCAGTGGCCGTGAGCCGTCGCTTGAAGCGAACTTGTTCCAGGGGTCCTCAGGCACGCCGAATTCATCATCGCCGAGGCTTACCTCATCTTTGGAGGGGGCCATATAGTTGTTCCTCTCCAAGTATCTGACCATGGCCAGTCCGGCCTGCTTGAAGGCAGGCTGATCAGGGTTGTATCCATCTTTGGCATGATCCGGATTGTTTTTGTCTCCTGTGCCGGTATTGTTGTGGCGGGGCTTGGAGTGGCGTTGGCGACGCCCATGCTTAGCTTTCTTCCCTGAGGGGTTATCCTCCATTGCCTCATCGCCATTGGTTTTCTTCGGAGTGTCTGCCATATATATATCGTATGAGGAGGTGGCTGTCCACAGCCCCGTGAGCGGTGGTTCCTGTTCTTCTCCTGCATCGTCGTTCATACCGTCGATGTCATCGGAGTCGAAGTCAAGCACGTCGGTTAAGTCATCGACAGTGGCTATGAAGTGGGTGGTGGGTGGGCAACGAATTCCTTCGTCGCCTGCTTCCCACTCGAGCCGTACATAGTTCGGCCGAGAGTCTCCTGACAAAGAGAGAGACTTTAAAGAGTTCAACACATTGCCAAAGGGCGAGTGCTAGAAGATATCCGCAGCGGTGAACTCCATTACCGGAGGCCAACCAGGTTCGGCGGGCTCAAGAGCGCGCGGACTGGAACCTACAGCCGGATACGAGTCCGGGGGTCCAGTGTCACAGGCGTGTTTGGGGGTGAGGCCTGTGTTCGGCTCTACCGACGATGAGTGTGCGGCCCGCCGGGCAGGGTCCATCCACCCGTCCTTGGGCAACGCAGTCTGCTCAGGATTTAGGTCTGGCGCTACTGCAGGGGTGATATCCCGAGCATTGTCTGACAACAGGTCTAAGTCGTGCTCATCGTGATTGTTCGGCGCTCCTCGCGTAGGCCCGAACCCGTTGAAGATCAAGTCTCCGCAGATATCAGCCGTGTAGTTCAGGTTTCTGAACCTGACCTAGTGGCCAGGGGCGTAGCTATCGATATGCTCCAGTTGGCCAAGTGAATTGGCCCGCAGTGCGAAGCCGCCCAACACGAAGATCTATCTGGGGAGAAAAGTCTCACCCTGGACCGTGTTGTTGACGATTGAAGGAGCCATCAAGCCTTGCAGCGACGACACAAAGGAACTCTCAATGAAAGCACCAATGTCGGTGTCAAAACCGGCGGATCTCGGATAGGGGGTCCCCATCTGTGCGTCTTAGGCTAATGGTAACAAGAGGCAAGGGACACAATGTTTACCCAGGTTCGGGCCCTCTCGATGGAGGTAAAACCCTACTTCCTGCTTGATTGATATTGATGATATGAGTAGTACAAGAGTTGATCTACCACGAGATCGTAGAGGCTAAACCCCAAAAGCTAGCCTATGATGATTATGATTCTCTCCCTAAGGACTAAAAACCATCCGGTTTATATAGACACCGGAGAGGGCTAGGGTTTACATGGAGTCAGTTACAAGGAGGGAAATATAATATCCGGATCGCCAAGCTTGTCTTCCACGCAAAGGAGAGTCCCATCCGGACACGGGACGGATTCTTGAGTCTTGTATCTTCAAGCTCCAATAGTCCGGACAAAGTATATAGTCCGGCTGTCCGGATACCCCCTAATCCAGGACTCCCTCAGTCACCATTAAGAAAGCTCGACTTGTTGCTAAGATCTTTTCCGAGAAGGCAAGGAATTTATTACGATGAGACTTTCTCACTCGTAGTGATGCTAAGAGTCTGTTGGATTTATATTGGCAGTTACTGCATTATTTATGAAATCTTGCTAATAGGATGTCAAAACATTGTTTCCTCGATGATTTTATTGAGGAAAGGTTGTATATGATACAACCAGAAAGTTTTTGTCAATCCTATAAGATGCTAACAAGTAAGCAAAGCTGTAGCAATCCTTCTAAGGACTGGAGTAAGCATCTCAGAGTTGGAATATACGCTTTGATGAGATGATCAAAGATTGTGGGTTTATACAAAGTTTATGAGAAACTTGTATTTCCAAAGAAGTGAGTGGGAGCACTATAGAATTTCTGATGAGTATATGTTGTTGACATATTGTTGATAAAAATGATGTAAAATTTCTGGAAAGCATATAGGGTTGTTTGAAAGGTGTTTTGCAATGAAAAACCTGGATTAAGCTACTTGAACATTGAGCATCAAGATCTATAAGGATAGATCAAAATCGCTTGATAGTACTTTCAAATGAATACATACCATGACAAGATTTTGAAGGAGTTCAAAATAGAGCGGCAAAGAAGGAGTTCTTGGCTATGTTATAAGGTGTGAGTATTGAGTAAGACTCAAGACCTGACCACGGCAGAAGAGAGAGAAAGGACGAAGGTCGTCCCCTATGCTTTAAACATAGGCGCTACAGTATGCTATGATGTGTACCGCACCTGAAGTGTGCCTTGCCATGAGTCAGTCAAGGGGTACAAGAGTGATCCAGGAGTGGATCACAGGACAACGGTCAAAGTTATCCTTAGTAACTAGTGGACTAAGGAATTTTCTCGATTATGGAGGTGGTAAAAGAGTTCATCGTAAAGGGTTACGTCGATGCAAATTTTGACACTAATCCGGATGACTCTGAGTAGTAAACCGGATTCGTATAGTAGAGCAGTTATTTGGAATAGTTCCAAATAGCGCGTGGTAACTGCATCTACAAGATGACATAGAGATTTGTAAAACACACACGGATCTGAAAGGTTCAAACCCATTGAATACTAAACTCTCTCACAAGCGAGATATGATCAAACCCCATGGGTGTTGGATTCATTACAATCACATAGTGATGTGAACTAGATTATTGACTCTAGTACAAGTGGGAGGCTATTGAAACATGCCCTAGAGGCAATAATAAAATGGTTATTATCATATTTCCTTATTCATGATAATTGTCTATAGTTGATGCTATAATTGTATTAACTGGAAACCGTAATACATGTGTGAATACATAGACCACAACATGTCCCTAGTGAGCCTCTAGTTGACTAGCTCGTTGATAAATAGATGGTTATGGTTTCCTGACCATGGACATTGGATGTCATTGATAACGGGATCACATCATTAGGATAATGATGTGATGGACAAGACCCAATCCTAAGCATAGCACAAGATCGTGTAGTTTGTTTGCTAAGAGATTTTCTAATGTCAAGTATCATTTCCTTAGACCGTGAGATTGTGCAACTCCCAGATACCATAGTAATTATTTGGGTGTACCAAATGTCACAACGTAACTGGGTGGCTATAAAGGTGCACTACAGGTATCTCTGAAAGTGTCTGTTGGGTTGGCACAAATCGAGACTGGGATTTGTCACTCCGTGTGACGGAGAGGTATCTCTGGGCCCACTCGGTAATGCATCATCATAATGAGCTCAATGTGACTAAGAAGTTAGTCACGGGATCATGCGTTACAGAATGAGTAAAGAGACTTGCCAGTAATGAGGGTCATGTCTGCATGGTTCCCGAACACGTAGGATCTACACACTTAAGGTTCGGTGACGCTAGAGTTGTTATGGAAAATTGTATGTGGTTACCGAAGGTTGTTCGGAGTCCCGGATGAGATCCCGGATGTCACGAGGAGTTCTGGAATCATCCGGAGGTGAAGATTTATATATGGGAAGTCCAGTTTCAGTCGCCGGAATGATTTCGGGGGTTATCGGTATTGTATCGGGACCACCGAAAGGTGTCCGGAGGTCCACCAGGTGGGGCCACCTGCCCCGGGGGACGTGATGGGCTGAATATGTGAGGGAGCCAGCCCCCTAGTGGGTTGGTGCCCCCCCAAGGGCCCAAGGCGCCTAGGGTTTGGAGATCCTAGGGGAGGGGGGCGCCTCCACCTTGCTTGGGGGGCAAGTCTCCCCCTCCTAGCCGCAGCCCCCCCTCTAGATGGGATCTAGAGGGGCCGGCCCCCTCTCCCCTTCACCCCATAAATAGAGGGAGGGTGGGAGGGCTGCAGTACCCCTTCCCTGGCGCAGCCCCTCCCTCCCCAACACCTCCTCCTCCTCCTCTGTAGAGCTTTGTGAAGCCCTGCAGAAATACCACAAGCTCCACCACCATGCCGTCGTGCCGCCGGAGCTCTCCCTCAACTTCTCCTCTCCCCTTGCTGGATCAAGAAGGAGGAGACGTCCCCGGGCTGTACGTCTGTTGAACATGGAGGCACCATGCATTCGGCGCTGGATCGGATATTCCGTGATTTGAATCACCGCGAGTACGACTCCATCAACCACGTTCTTGTAACTCTTCTGTTTCACGATCTTCAAGAGGTATGAAGATGCACTCCCTCTCTCTTGTTGCTAGAAACTCCTAGATTGATCTTGGTGACATGTAGGAACATTTTGACTGATTGCTACGTTCCCCAACAGATGCTTGGGCCAGCACGGGTAGGATGGCCCTGCCTTAGCCGCTCCGAAGGAAGCCTCCTCGAGAGGGGCCAGCCTTGTGAGGATCCTTGCTGCTAGGCTAAGCCCGCTAGGACCGACAAGTACCGGGTTCCCTCGCGAGGCCCCCATCACAATGTCGTCTCATGAAGCAGGTCGTATGGCACCAGCCGCGGGGCTCCAAGTACATCACATGAAAGACATCCCATTGTTAGGATAAGGGAGGGAGGGCGTGACCAAGACTAGTTTCCATTATGGTGATAAGGGGGCAAGAGTGTCTGCCAGCCCCATAACAAGTCCCAAAGCCTTTCTCTTTGGTGTAAGAAGATCAGGACGGATTGGCGCACTAGGTCGGAGGTCATCATCGAGCACATCAGTGCGTCAGGATGGCAACTTTAGCATGTGAAGACCGCCTTTAGTCAGGATAAGCCTGCACGCATGCCCCCCTTTGAATTGCCTCCCTGTGGACACCCTTTCCCACTCATATTTCCGGGTAAGAGGACCAATGCATGATAAAAGGGGCAAGGCCGCCTCCATGTAAGGGGATCGAGTCATTCTCTCCTCCACGCTTCGTGTATCTCGAGGTCCAAACGCTCTATTACACAGCATCCCACACAAGCAGGAGTAGGGTATTACACCGCACGGTAGACCGAACCTCGGTAGCTCGCGTGTCCCCGTCGTGTCCAGTGTGAGTGAGCGTGTTCATTGTGATATCGCCATAGTTCTGGTCTGGTCATAGGTTGCCAAGCAAAAGCCACATAGAGTTTGAACCCTAGTTACTTGAGAGTTTCGTGGATGCACATCCTAGGCTCCGATGTTTGGCGTGTCAGGTAGGGGGACTTCTCATCTTCGCGCCTCCGATCTTGACATTGACATGGACGACGACGACGCCGCTCGCCTAGCACGCTCCATGCGTCAGGCTGCCGCCAGGGTCCATGCGGCGCCTACCGCCCGTGGTGCCCCTAGACGACGCCCTCACGCTACCACCGAGCCCATGGGAGCGGGTAGCCTCCTCCAAGCCGTCCACCCGTCGGTGAAAAAGCAGGCACATGGCGGCTCCGCCACCGCCTCCTCGCTCGCCCATCCTGACCCTCCCGCTTGGCACATCATGCTACTCATCGCACAGGCACTGCTGTGCTATCATCCCCCTAAGGACGGCTACGACGCCTGGCTCGGACGCATCACCGAGCTCGTCGATGCCGCGCATGGTGGCGAAGCGACCTCCCATTCCCCGCCTCCTCCGATGTGCGCACCGAGCGGGTTGGGCACGATGCGCCTCCATCCCCTCCTCCGAGCCGTGATACGGTCGGAAGCCACCCTGCAGCGCATTCCCCGGAGCCTTCTCGCGTCTCATCCACGCCGGACGGCGCCGGTAATAGCTGCCCGATCATCCGCCGCATGCCTCCGGACGAGCGCGAGATCCTCAGGAAGTAGTGCAATCGCCAGGACCGCGTCCTCCATGACGTTTGCCGCAGTTGGGCGCGAGAGCCGCATGGCCCTGACCGGAGGCATTATCACCAGCGAGGGCTACCAAGAGCCCTGTAGGGTGGCCTGCATCCTCGGCGGGGCCCAGGCCCCTTCGTTCAACCGCCACTTCAAGAAGTTCTCTCACAAGGTGAACGCGGCCCTCTCAGTACTCGAGTCCACCAGCTGCCTCAACTTTCCTGACTTCCCCATCGCATTCGACGCCAACAACCACCCCAAGTGCATGAAGGCTGTGGGTGTCATCCCCCTGATGTGTACTCCTACCATCAGCAACGTCGTTGTCACTAAGACGCTCATCGACGGTGGTGCGGGCCTCAACATGCTCTCTGTGGAGACCTTCAAGACGCTTCAAGTGCCCTACGATCGCCTGATGCCGATTAGCTAGGCCCTTCTCGCGCATCACCGACGATTCCACTCTTCCCCTGCGGCAGGTGCGCCTTCCCGTCACCTTTAGCACTCGCAAGAACAACCACACAAAGTTCATTATCTTCAATGTGGCTCACATTGGCCTACCCTGAAACGCCATTTTGGGCTACCTGACGCTCCCCAAGTTCATGGTTATGACCCACCACACCTACGGCCTCGTCAAGATGCCCAGCTATAGCGGTGCCCTCACCCTGCTGCGACGATAAGGACATGATGCACACTCTCGAGAATGCCTACAAGGCTACCGCCACTGCATACCCGGCTGATGAGGACGTGCCTGGGCCTACCGAGCCGGCGCTCGTGAGGAAGAATCCCCTGCTCTACTAGGAGCGGGTAGAGACCAAGAAGGCGTAGTTGGATGGGAGTGATGCAGGCCCCTCCCCCGATGTTGGCGGTGGCCCTTCCCCCAAATAGGAAGGCGAGGTCATCACCTTCCTCTGGGCAAGGTATGATTTGTTGGCTTGGACAAGATCACGCATGCCCGGTGTGCCGAGGGAGGTGATCGAGCACCACTTAGCCACGTGCCCCGGCACACGGCCCGTCAAGCAGAAGGTACGACATCAAGCGCCCGAGAAGCAAGAGTTCATCACCCAAGAAGTCAAGAAGCTCCAAGATGCTGGAATAACCCATGAAGTCCTCTATCCCGAGTGGATCGCCAACTCCCTTGCCATCGCCAAGCCACAGAACAATAGGCGCATGTGTGTTTACTTTGCCACCCTTAAAAAGGCTCGCCCTGGGAATCCCTTCACTCCACCGCGGATCGACCAGACTGTGGGCTCGCCCTGCCTCATGTGCATGCCTTTTGGCCTGGAGGGTGTCCGAGCCACCTTCGCGAGGCTGATGCGTATGAGTCTGGGGTCGTGGATCAAAAGAAATGCGGAGGTGGTCACACCCAACTCTCGGCCCGGCGTGACACAACTCGAGACAGAGGAGCGTGTTCCGGTACAAAAAACATGGAACACCCGACATCTCCGTAAGTTCTATCAATGACCCGATGGATATGAGCAACATGGAGTTGTACACGCTCCAAAGCTCCCTCTACCAGTGCCACCTGATACGTCTCCAACGTATCTATAATTTTTAATTGTTCCATGTTGTTATATTATCATTCTTGGGTGTTTTACAATCATTTTATGGCAACTTTATATCATTTTTTGGGACTAACCTATTTACATAGTGCCTAGTGCCAGTTGCTGTTTTCTGCTTGTTTTTTACATCGCAGGAAATCAATACCAAATGGAGTCCAAACACAGCGAAACTTTTTGTGGTTTTTTCTAGACCAGAAGACACAAGATGGGCCGAAGAAGTACCAGAGGGGTGCCTCGAGGGGTGCACAACCCACCAGTGCGCACTTGGGGGCCCAGGAGCGCCCAGGTGGGTTATGCCCACCTTGGTGGCCTCCCGCACTGCCTCTTTGCTCTATAAATACCCCTATATTCCAGAAACCCTAGGGGAGTCGACGAAAAATCAGTTCCAACCGCCGCAAGTTCTAGAACCACCATATCCAATCTAGACACCATCATGGAGGGGTTCATGATCCTCATTGGTGCCTCTCCAATGATGCGTGAGTAGTTCATTGTATACGTATGGGTCCGTAGTTAGTATCTAGATGGCTTCCTCTCTCTCTCTCTCTCTCTCTCTCTTGAATCTCAATACAATGGTCTCTTGGATATCAATTTGATATAACTCATTTGAGGTGTGTTTGTTGGGATCCGATGAACTTTGAGTTTATGATCAGATCTATGTTTTTATCCATGAAAGTTATTTGAGTCTTTTGATCTCTTATATGCATGATTACTTATAGCCTTGCATTTTTTCTCTAATATTTGGGTTTTTTTTGGCCAACTCGATCAATTTATCTTGCAATGAGAAGAGGTGCTTTGTGATGGGTTCGATCTTACGGTGCTTGATCACGGTGACAGAAGGGGAACCGAAACGTATGTATCATTGCCATTAAGAATAACAAGATGGGGTCTATTTCTACACAAATAGATCTTGTCTACATCATGTCATCGTTCTTATTGCATTACTCCGTTTTTCCATGAACTTAATACACTAGATGCATGTTGGATAGCGGTCGATGTGTGGAGTAATAGTAGTAGATGCAGGCAGGAGTCGCTCTACTAATCTTGGACGTGATGCCTATATAATGAGCATTTCCTAGGTATCGTCATGATTATTTGAAGTTCTATCAATTTCCCAGCAGTAATCTGTTTACCCACCATTTGCTATTTTTCTCGAGGGAAGGCACTAGTGAAATCTACGACCCCCGGTTTTCGGTGTCAAAACCGGTGGATCTTGGGTAGGGGTCCCGAACTGTGCGTCTAAGGCTAATGGTAACAGGAGGCGGGGGACACAATGTTTACCCTGGTTCGGGCCCTCTCCATGGAGGTAATACCCTACTTCCTGCTGATTGATCTTGATGATATGAGTATTACAAGAGTTGATCTACAACGATATCGTAGAGGCTAAAGCCTAGAAGCTAGCTTATGATTATGATTGTTGTTGTCCTACGGACTAAACCCTCTGGTTTATATAGACACCAGAGGGGGCTAGGGTTACACAGAGTCGGTTACAGAGAAGGAAATCTACATATCTGAATTGCCAAGCTTGCCTTCGAGGCAAAGGAGAGTCCCACCCAGACACGGGACAAAGTCTTCAATCTTGTATCTTCATAGTCCAACAGTCCGGCACAAGTACATAGTCCGGCTGTCTGACGACCCCCTAATCTAGGACTCCCTCAGTAGCCCCCGTACCAGGCTTCAATGATAATGAGTCTAGCACGCAAATTGTCTTCGGCATTGCAAGGCAGGTTCTTCTCCAAATCCCTGAGTACCTGTTGTAACGAGCAGTGTCCGGCTTCCCATTAATGTTGCACTCCTCGGGTTCTGTACCTTAATAGTGGCAGTCTCCACGTGTCGAGCGAATGCGAGAAGTCACGGAATGTTTTCATTTCCCACCCTGACCATGTAAGTAAATCGTCTATTAAAGAGACGGGGATCCTCAGATCCAAATCACACCATCCTCCCCAAGAGAGGATTCATCAGAGCGCGCCCGAAAAAACCATTCCATCATGGAAAGCCACCGGAGCTCCTCCTCTCGCTCCCATAGCGCTAAGCCAGGTGATTGGGTGAAGTGCATCGTATCCCATGGCCAGTTGATGGATTTGCAGACCCAGGGTTTGTCCCGCCTGCATATCTTGTCCCCGTCCGAGCTGGACTAGCCACTTACGATGGCGGAGAGCAAGCAGAGAGTTTCCCCAACCCATCCAGGGGGAGCGAGTATGCCTTGTCCCTTACTTGCTGAGGGGCCTCGGATTTCCAATCCATCCGTTCCTCCGCGGGCTCCTGGAGTATCACGGCCTCCAGCTGCATAACTTCACTCCTGCCTCCATACTGCAGATCGTAGGTTATGTCGCCCTTTGTGAGCTATTTCTGGGGTGCGAAGCTCATTTCGAGCTATGGAAGAGGCTATTCTGCCTCGTCCCTCGCAATCAGAAGGGATCAATATACCAAGTAGGCGGAGCCGAAATATGGCGCATTGCCGGGACCGGATACCTGTCCGGCACTCCGAAGAAGACATCCGAAGACTGTCCTTCAGAGTGGTTTTATATAGAGGACGTCCCCCTTCTAGGCCCTATCTGGATGGGCCTTCCTGAGTTTACCAATGCCCCACTGAAGAAACACCACAGCTGGCATCCCCGGAGCCCCCAGGAGGAAGATAGCAGAGAGGTCCTTTATCTGATGGGCAGGATAGAAACGCTGGCCAAATCTGGATTGACAATAATCGAGGTCATGTCAATATGCATAATGCAGGGGGGTGCAACCACTCCAGTATCAAGGGCGTCCCATGTGGCACTTTAATTGAGAGGACGATGCCACCCACTGCAGTCGGAAAGGTCCGGACTCCGCCACCTCCCTGGCGAAAATATTGTCCGATTTGTATAAAGGAGAAGAAGAGGAGTTTATCCGCATTAAGCCACGGGATGGATTTCCCATGTACAATCCCCCTAGCTGGGTGAGCCGCTATCTTTTACTCAACTCTATTCATTCCCGCATTCTTTCATCACAAATAATTATCTTGCTAATTCATAGCAAGAACTGCGAAAAGCTGTGAGGGAGGTCGACAGCCCGTCTCCACAGCCAGAGGACCACAACCGGGCCCTCGACCCCACACTTGAGGAAGATCCGGACATATATGTGGAGCTCGTCGACAGGATGTTTTACCAGGCAAGATGTGACAGTGCCTTGGTGGCCATCATAGCCGACTATCCTGGCCTACTCCCTACATCATATGTAAGTAAAATCAGAGTCCTAACTTCTGAGAAGGATCCCTTCTTTACGCCTTACCCACCGCACATGTATTGCGCTTCATAGGGAAAGCCATCGGGGCGCCGTGCCGATCCCACGGTGACTCACCAACAAGGGGCACCCAAGTCGGGTAGGCTTAAAAGGAAGGCGGTCAGGACCGAGACGCCATCGCAGAGGTATGATTTAAAACCTTCTCCGTGATTATCGTCTTTAAAGTATAACAATGTCCTTTGTCCCGTGGCAGAAAGAGTGCTCGCCGGACTGTGTCCGGAGATCCTGCCGGCCACACCTCCACCAGCCGGACTCCAGAACCAGGCCTCAAGAATGGAGGCTAATTGGGGACAACGTCGGACGGTCCTCCTATGGAGGATGCGGATAGAATATCTGTTACAAATTCCGAAATGGAGAGCGCTATGAATCACCGGCGTCGACGGGCCGTACTCTGCGACCCTAACTTCTCCGAGGAGGCGTTCAATGCCTTCAACTCGGGAGATGCGTACATCCGAGCTGCTCAAGATGGGCTTGCTAGAGCCACAGACCTCTATTTAAAGGATATACGGGTAAGAAAATCTGATAATTATGTATATCAGTAGCCCCTGAGACTTGAAACAGTTGGCACAACTGATTTAAGGATCATTGTATGAATAGGTTCTTATAGAGAAGAACACCCATTTGTCTCAAGAGCTCGAGGAGTGCAAAGTCCAGCTAAGTGCCGCAGTTGCCAGAATGGAGGAATCCCAAAAGGCCTCATATGGTAATACTTGTCTCAATAAAAAATAATGTAATTACGTGTACCAGTTAATATTCGGCATGCTTGCAAATCTAACAATAGATTCTGCAGACAATCCCGGAGTGATCCGGAGATCGTACAAGAGGATAAGCAACAAGCTCAACGTCAACTAGAGGCTGGAGAGCGCGTGCTTACACGGGTTAGGCGGCAGAAAAATGATCTCCAGGATGCCAATACCCGACTGGGCGTTGAATTGGAAGATGTTCGGGCCCAGCTTGCTGACTCCGTGAAGGAGAATAGGAGGCTTCGACGTGGCATTTTTAGTATGTGCTCAAATGAACCTTTATACAGTTCGGCAAAGAAAACAGGCTAATAGAGTTATGTCTGTAGGTATGCTGATAGATTGTCCCGAAGAGGAGATGCCCAGATCCGCAGGCGGTCTTCTGCAAGAGCTTTCACAACTGCATGAACAAGTCTGGCAGGTGATGCAGAGTATTGCCCAGGCCTTGTGGCCGTCCGCCTCCCTGCCATGAAGCATGGGTGAGCTTGTAGAGATGCTCAAGGGAGCACGGCGGCGCTTCCGATTATGGAAGATATCGGCCTACCGACAAGGTGCGAGGGAAGCCTGGGCCATGGTAAAAACCCAGTAAACCAAGGTTGATCCGAATCACATGGCCTGGTCGGACCTGTAGGGTTAGATGGGAAAGAGATTCCCATTAGTCTGGTATATGACCAGGTAGGATTAGCCGCAAAGTATTCCCAATAGGATTGTAGGCTAGATAGCCTGTTGGATGGTATAGAAGAAGAATTTAGCCAGCCTAAGTGACTGTGTACTTCAATTGACATATTTTGTCCCTAGCCGGATTGTAAATCATTTGTCATGGCAAACCTTTTTGCTTCAACCTCCGGACCAACAGTACGGAGTGTATCCGAATACCCGCTCAGTTATGTAAACTAGGGTACGCGTGGAAACCAGGCGTAGGGGTCATAAGTGCTTGAACAGACAAGTACCCAACTAGCTATGTTATATTACATGGATAGTAAGAAAGATCTTCCAGGGAGAATAGTTCCGTTAAGGGTTCCTTTCCCTGGGTACGCATGCATTAATGTGCATGTACGAACTACGAACACAGACACGGGATATAAAACATCTGGGGGTTTATATTGTAATAGGTAAGAAACATCTTTTGTTCACCGACCGAATATTCCCTTAAGAACGCTAGCTTTCGGCTTCACCCAGTCTGAGGTACACGTCCGGCCGACCCGGCAGTAACAATCACAGAGGTGCTCCCCTTATGCCCTAGCTGAACTAACAGGAATGTAGGGCATAAACACAAGAGCCAGGCAACCCAGCTTGGCCAAAACTTAAGTCATATCGATGCATATAATGGCGAAGAAAAGGTACATCTGGAAAAGTGACACATATGTAGTGGGCATGAAGCCCGGAAGATAATATATTAAGCTTCTGTATAAGAAGCCCCCAGGTATAATGAGTGTGCATAGCGCGTCAAGATTGTGTAGTCGAGTCATAGTTGAAGCTTTTTAGGGCCATATATAAAAAGGAAAGAGAGAGGGTATAATTTAAAAAGGGCGGAGGTAAGGAGACGAACATAGAGTTCAACGCTAGGCATAGAATCTTCGGAGTCTGGCCGCGTTCCATGGGTTCGGCTCGAGTCGATTATCTGATGCATCACGCAGGCGGTACGCTCCTCCAGTGAGAACTTTATCAACGATGAAGGGACCCTCCGACTTGGGCTTGAGCTTGTCCTTTTTCTTCCCTGGTAGGCATAGAACGAGTTCACCAACGTTATAAGTTTTGGCCCATACTTCTCTGCTTTGATACCTTCGAGCCAGTTGCTGATAGAATGCGGAACGGGCTTTCGCGATGTCGCGCTCCTCCTCCAGGGCATCTAGACTTTCCTACCGATCAAGCTCGGCTTCTCTCTCTTCATACATGCGCACTCGAGGTGAGTCATGAATGATATCATAGGGAAATACCGCCTCTGCGCCATACACCATGAAGAATGGTGTGTATCCGGTAGTGCGATTTTCCGTGGTCCGTAGTCCCCATAGAACGGAGTCGAGCTCCTCGACCTAGTGCGTATCTGATTCCTTCAAGGATCACACTAGTCTGGGTTTGATGCCGCTCATAGTAAGACCATTTGCTTGTTCGACTTGACCGTTTGTTTGGGGTGATAGACGGAGGCATAATCGAGCTTAATGCCCATGTTGCCGCACCAAGTTTTCACCTCGTCGGCTATGAAGTTGGAGCCATTATCGGTTATGATGCTGTCGGGGACACCGCAACGGTGTACAACCCCTTATATGAAGTCTATCACTGGTCCGGATTCGGCCGTTTTAACTGGTTTGCCCTCTATCCATTTGGTGAATTTCTCCACCATGACCAATAGGTATTTTTTATTATGGCTTCCTCCTTTAAAGGGTCCGACCGTATCGAGCCCCGTACCGCAAAGGGCCAAGTTAAGGGGATTGTTTGGAGAGCGGTAGGTGGTATATGGCTTTGGTTTGCGAAAAGCTCGCAACCGACGCAATGTTGGACGAGGTCATGTGCGTCTGCTTGGGCTGTCGGCCAGTAGAAACCTGTACGGAAGGCCTTGCTTACAAAGGCCCGAGCTGCGGCGTGGTGGCCGCTGAGTCCAGCATGAATTTCGGCCAAGAGCTGCTGCCCTTCCTCTTCGGAGATGCACCTTTGGAGTACTCCGGTAGCTCTTTTCTTATAAAGCTCTCCCTCATGAACCTTTTAGGCTTTAGAGCGCCGCACAATGCAACGTGCCTCATTTTGATCCTCGAGGAGTTCTTGCCTATTTAGGTAGGCTAAGAAGGGTTCTGTCCATGGGGCGATAACAACCATGATACGTGGGCCGAAGGTGTTATTTCGGTGGCGGAGCCCCCGATTATGTTAGTGTGTTCAGGATCTAGGGTTGTGGTCGGATCCGGACTAGTATTGTCAGTCTCCCCTTGCCACACCACAGATGGCTTGAACAACCTTTCCAAGAAGATGTTAGGTGGGACAAGGTTGAACTTAGCGCTGATGCGGGCGAGGTTATCCGCCACTTGATTGTTTTCTCGGACCACATGATGGAATTTGAGCCCCTTGAACTAGGCTGACATCTTGAGAATGGCATTGCGGTAAGCCGCCATTTTCGGGTCTTTGGCGTCAAAGTCTCCATTATTTGAGATATTGTGAGGTCCGAATCCCCACGCACTTCTAGGCATTGGATGCCCATGGAGACTGCCATCCGAAGACCATGCAGCAGAGCCTCGTATTCGGCTGCATTGTTGGACTCTGTGTATAGTATTTGGAGTACGTATTTGTAGGACCTTGAGAAGAGGTGTCTAAAGGGGGGTGATTAGACACTAAGTACCAAAGTTGCAGTTTTTAATTTTTCTTAGGTTTAAGTGGAGATTAGGCACAAGTTTAACATTCCCAATACATATCAAGCAAGCATGCAAAGAGTATATAGGCAGCGGAAAATAAAGCATGCAACTTGCAAGAAAGTAAAGGGAAGGGTTTGGAGGATTCAAACGCAATTGGAGACACGGATGTTTTGGCGTGGTTCCGATAGGTGGTGCTATCGTACATCCATGTTTATGGAGACTTCAACCCACAAAGGGTAACGGTTGCGCGAGTCTACGGAGGGCTCCACCCACGAAGGATCCACGAAGAAGCAACCTTGTCTATCCCACCATGGCCGTCGCCCACGAAGGACTTGCCTCACTAGCGGTAGATCTTCACGAAGTAGGTGATCTCCTTGCCCTTACAAACTCCTTGGTTCAACTCCACAATCTTGTCGGAGGCTCCCAAGTGACACCTAGCCAATCTAGGAGACACCACTCTCCAAGAAGTAACAAATGGTGTGTTGATGATGAACTCCTTGCTCTTGTGATTCAAATGATAGTCTCCCCAACACTCAACTCTCTCTCATAGGTTTTGGATCTGGTGGAAAGAAGATTTGAGTGGAAAGCAACTTGGGGAAGGCTAGAGATCAAGATTCATATGGTAGGAATGGAATATCTTGGCCTCAACACATGAGTAGGTGGTTCTCTCTCACAAAATGTATGCTGGAAGTGTAGGTTCAGTCTGATGGCTCTCTCCATGAAAGAAGAGGAGGTGGAGGGGTATATATAGCCTCCACACAAAATCTAACCGTTACACACAATCTACCAAACTCGGTGGGACCGAATCGTTAAACTCGGTCAGACCGATTTAGCAAATAATGTGACCGTTAGTATTTTCGGTGGGACCGAAATGCAACTCAGTAAGACCGATACGGTTAGGGTTAGGGCATAACGTAGTCTCGGTAGGACCGATTACACAAACTCGGTGAGACCGATTTTTGTAATAAGCTTTCCAGAGAGTTGGTCAGGCAAACTTGGTTGGACCGATTACACAAACTCGGTAGGACCGATTTTGATAAAGAGTTAACCATATTGCTCAAACTCGGTAGTACCGATTTCTCAAACTCGGTGAGACCGATTTTGGTAATGGACATACACGGAGAGATTACAATCCCATCTCTGTGAGACCGAGATCCCTATCGGTGAGACCGATTTGCTTAGGGTTTGTTGCAGTGGCTATGACTTTTGGAATCGGTGGCGCTAGATAGGAAGAATCGGTGTGACCGATTTTGGCTTTTGGTTTAGATCATTTGTGGAAGTGGGAAAGTAGTTGAGGGTTTTTGAGCATATCACTAAGAACATGAAGCAAGAGGCTCATTAAGCAACACCTCATCCCTCCTTGATAGTATTGGCTTTTCCTATAGACTCAATGTGATCTTGGACCACTAAAATATAAAATGAAGAGTCTTGAGCTTGAAGATTGAGCCAATCCTTTGTCCTTAGCATCTTGAAGGAGTTCCCACATCCTTTAGTCCATGCCACTCCATTGTTGAACTTATCTGAAACATACTAGATAAAGTGTTAGTCCAACAAGAGATATGTTGAAATTAATTACCAAAACCACCTAGGGAGCACTTGTGCTTTCAGTATTGGACTATATCTCCGGTGGGGGATGTCAGGACAACGCCCACTCCCAGACCTGCCAGCATCTTAGAGCCGTCAAAGTGCATGATCCAATTGGAGTATGCGCCATACTCTTTAGGGAGTACGGCTTCTGTCCATTCGGCGACGAAGTCAGCCAGTACTTGTGACTTGATGGCTCGTCGTGGTTTGTATATGATGTCGAACGGGAGGAGCTCGATGGCCCACTTAGCAATCTGGCCTGTGGCATCGTGTTTATTTATTATATCGTTGAGTGGTACTTCGGAGGCCACCGTGATTGAACACTCTTGAAAGTAGTGTCGTAGTTTCCAGGATGCCATGAAACCGTGTATGCTATTTTTTTGATAATGTGGGTACCATGATTTGCATGGTGTGAGGATAGTGGATACGTAGTATACCGGCTTTTGAAGCGGGAACTTATGTCCGTTCTCCTCTCGTTCGACGACGAGCACTACACTTACAACTTATTTCTTCCAGGATTGGGTTGCTGGCCAAGAGGGCCTTTATTTCTTCCAGTCCGGCCGTAGCCGCATCCATCCACTCGAAGTGTTCGGTTCGTCAAAGAAGGCGATAGAGAGGTAGTGACTTTTCTCCCAATCGGGAGATGAAGCGGCTAAGGCAGCCACGCATCTAGTTAATTTCTGGATTTGCTTGAGGTCTGTTGGGGTAGCCAAGTGCGGCAAAGCTCGGATTTTAGCCGGATTTGCTTCAATTCCTCTATTGGAGACAATGAAACCTAGGAGCTTTCCGACAGGAACGCCAAAAACGCATTTTTCCGGATTGAGCTTGATGTCATATGTTCGGAGATTACCGAACGTAAGCCTCATGTCGTCTATTAAAGATTCGACGTGTATGGTTTTGATGACCACGTCGTCTATGTATGCCTCAACTGTTTTGCTGATTTGCTTTTTGAGGCATGTCTGAATCATGCGTTGATAGGTTGCACCGGCATTTTTGAGCCCGAAAGGCATGGTGTTAAAACAGAAGGGGCCGTATGGAGTGGTGAATGCCGTTGCGGCTTGATCGGACTCCACCATCTTGATTTGATGGTATCCAGAGTATGCGTCGAGGAAGCACAATGAGTCGTGTCCTGCGGTAGCGTTGATGATTTGTTCGATGCGGGGGAGAGGGAAGGGATCATTGGGGCAAGCCTTATTGAGGTCCTTGAAATGGACACATAGGCGCCAGGATTTGTCCTTCTTTGGTACCATCACCAGGTTTGCTAGGCAGTCCGGGTGTTTTATTTCTCTGATGAATCCGGCTTCGAGTAACTTGGCTAGCTCCTCTCCCATGGCTTGTCGTTTAGGTTCTGAAAAGCGCCGAAGAGTCTGCTTGACCGGCTTGTATCCCTTCAGTATGTTTAGGCTATGCTCGGCCAACCTGCGTGGGATACCTGGCATATCTGAAGGGTGCCAGGCGAAGATGTCCCAATTCTCGCGCAAGAACGCCTGCAATGCAGCGTCTATTGTGGGGTTCAGTTGTGCCCCGATGGATGTTGTTTTTGTTGTGTCCGTTGGGTGGACTTGGAATTTGTCTATTTCGTCTGCTGGTTTGAAAGAGGACTTGGATCATTTGTCGAGTATCATATCGTCCCTGTCCACTATTGAGCACAGCGCAGTTAGTTCTTCGGCCATGAGGGCTTCGGATAATGCCTCAAGGGCCAGGGCGGCGGTTTTATTTTCATTGCGAAGTGCTACGTCCGGATCACTAGCTAGAGTGATGATTCCATTGGGCCCGGGCATCTTGAGCTTCATGTACCCGTGATGGGGTATAGCTTGGAAGCTCGCGAATGCATCCCGCCCTAAAATGGTGTGGTATCCTCTACTGAATGGGGCCACTTGGAATGTTATTTCTTAGGACCTGTAATTCTCCGGCATGCCGAATACCACATCGAGTGTGATTTTTCCCGCACATCGTGCCTCCCGACTAGGGATAATTCCTGTGAAGGTCGTGCTGCTTTGCTCGATGCGGCTCTTGTCTATTTCCATTTTGTTGAGAGTTTCCTCGTAGATGAGGTTTCATCCGCTGCCACCGTCCATGAGCACTTTAGTAAGCCGGAAGCTGTGCACAATCTACGAACTGTTCGGAATTGAGGTTCGTCACTGGCGTTGAAGGTTATGGCCGTGTCGTTCCATGGATTTATTGCTGCAATGTGGCAGACTTCGGCGAGGCTGCGGAGTGCTCTCTTGCGCCTGTTATTTGAGGCAAAAGTCTCTAAGACTGTCAATACTGTATTGTTGTTTTCTGCGGGATGATGCTCTGCGGTATCATTAATGAGAAGGTCCTCGCCGCTCTTGGCCACCTGCCGAAGTATCCAACATGCTCTAAGGCTGTGTGTTGGTATAGTATCCGGTGTGGTGTGAATTTTGCATGGCCCGTTGATCCATTCCTCCAATACGGTTCCACGCCCTGTAGTGGGCTTTGGTCTCTTTGTAATGGGATCGGGTGACTTACGAGAGTGCACCCTTTTAGTTTGGACGAGGGGTTTAGTGAGAGCCGGAGGATCCCAGAATTTTGCCTGGGTTTTCCAAGCGCTTTCCATTGCGCAGTACTTCTGTACTATGGCCGCCAAGTTAGCAAAGTGTGATATGTTACGGCGACTTATGGTGTTGAGGATTCCCTTGTCCGTGCAATTTTTGCAAAAGAATGAGATTGCATCTTCCTCGTGACAATCCTTGACCTTGCTCATTACAAGGAGGAATCTGGCCCAAAAGTGATGTACTGTCTCTTGGGATTGTTGTCTAATGTGGGAAAGATCACTTGTATCTGGGTGGGTGGGTGGATTTAAGTCCGAACCCTAACCCGATCTGAGACCCAGGGGCAGAGGAGCTTCCGAACTAGGTATTTCGGGTTCTGGGATGTTGCTCAATTTTTCTGGCACGCTATCCGATTCTAAGTTCGGAGCTTGGGTCATTTCCTCCCGCAGACGGGTATCCGTCTCGGAGAGCTCGGGAATTCGGACATAGTTCGTCCTCAGAATAGAGGAAGAATTGCTGCATTGCTCCTCCACCACCGCTATTTGATGGGTGACCGGCGGAGAGTTAATCTCTCTTTGATCGGGTTTAAGGCCAATCCAATCATAGTCCGTAGCGACTCCAAGGCGGTGGTACGATCCAAGAGTTCGTTCAAGGACGAGAGCTCCATTGGATCCATCTACTTGGTGTATTCCGAGCTGACGTGGAGGTTGTTTTTTATGACCCGAGAAGTCATCATTGGCGCTGCGGCCGGACGGGCGGCCATGATGAAGCCGCCTAGTCGGAGGGTTTGGCCTAAAGCCAGGGCTCCCCCAGAGGTGATG
This sequence comes from Triticum aestivum, assembly GCF_018294505.1. Classification (NCBI taxonomy): domain Eukaryota; kingdom Viridiplantae; phylum Streptophyta; class Magnoliopsida; order Poales; family Poaceae; genus Triticum; species Triticum aestivum. Next base: position 332,854,532 of record NC_057813.1, read on the forward strand.
TTGTCCTTGATAACAAGGCGAGCCATCAAAGCTTTTTCGACATCACAGTGGAACTCTGAATGAAAGCACCAATGACGGTGTCAAAACCAGCGGATCTCGGGTAGGGGGTCCCGAACTGTGCGTCTAAGGCTCATGGTAATAGGAGGCGGGGGACACAATGTTTACCCAGGTTCCCTCTCTATGGAGGTAATACCCTACTTCCTGCTTGATTGATCTTGATGATATGAGTATTACAAGAGTTGATCTACCACGAGATCGTAGAGGCTAAACCCTAGAAGCTAGCCTATGATTATGATTGTTGTTGTCCTACGGACTAAACCCTCCGGTTTATATAGACAACAGAAGGGGGGTAGTGTTACACAGAGTCGGTTACAGAGAAGGAAATCTACATATCCGAACTGCCAAGCTTGCCTTCCATGCAAAGGAGAGTCCCACCCGGACACAGGACGAAGTCTTCAATCTTGTATCTTCATAGTCCACCAGTACGGCACAAGTACATAGTCCGGCTGTCCGAGGACCCCCTAATCCAGGACTCCCTCACGCGGGTCTCTTCTTTATAATATTTGCCTCCGCGATCTATTTTTATTTGCTTTTATTAACAGATCTATTAATCCAAAAAATACAAAAATACCTTGCTGCAATTTTATTTATTTATTTCTTCTCGCGTTCCCGCGAGCTCTATTTATCCAATCTACCACAATTTTACCTATCTTTTACCCGTGAGGGATTGGCAACCCCTCTCTTACGTTGGGTTGCAAGTATTTGTTCTTTGTGTGCAGGAGTTGTTTACATGGTGTTGCATGGTTCTCCTATTGGTTCGATAACCTTGGTCTTGTCACTTAGGGAAATACCTACTGTTGCAGTGCTGCATCATCCCACTACTAGGGAAAACGCTATACACAGAGGTATAGCAGTAGCGTTGGTCAAAACTCGGCACTAGCGCTACTTAGTAGTAGCGTTTGTTGCAAAACCACGCTACAAACATGATTTTAGCAGTAGCGTGTCTTCACAGAAAAGCGCTACTACTAAAATTCCCTCACTAGTGCCGGTAAGCTAGGAATAGTAGTAGCGGTTCTCCCGGAAGCACGCTACTGCTAAAAACATTGTAGCAACGCGTTTCTGCTGTAGAGCGCTACTGCTATGTAAAGGAAAATAAATAGAAAAATAAGTAGAAAAGTAAATGAAAATGAAAGAAATAGAAAAAGGAGAAATGAAAAAAAGAAAATGTAAAGAAAAAAACAAGAAAAAGAAAAAGAAAACGGAAAGGGATAGCTGTAGCGCGTTTCCCTCGAACATGCTATAGCTAACTTAGCTATAGCGCGTTTTGGCAAAACGCGCTACTGCTAGTTTGACTCAAATCCCGGCGGCCCGGGCTCAAAATTTCGCTAAGTCCTCCCCCCCCCTCTCTCTCTACTCCCCCTGTCCCCCAACTGCTCCATCGCTGCCGTTGCCCGAGGCCGCCTTCGACCACACCGCCACCGCCCGAGGCCGCCTTCGACCACACCGCCGCCGCCCGAGGCCGCCCCCTCGACCTCACAGCCGCCGCCCGAGGCCGTCGTCGACCTCACTGTCGCCTCCCTCGGGCTCACCGCCGCCGCCCTCGACCTCACCGCCGCTGCCCGAGCCAGAGCCTGCCCTCGCCGTCGACCGTAAGGCTATGCCTCTCCTGTCCCCTACCCTCCTATTTCTCTCTACTAGGGCAATTATATATATGTTGATACTGTGTTGATGTTCATATGAACCCTAGGTGTTCATATGAACCCTAGATTTTTTTAGGGCAGTAGGCATTTTATAGCATTTAGGAAAAATGATTAGCAATTTTTTAGGAAATTAACTAGGGCAATTTTTATGAAAATTCCTAAACAGTAATTCCATTTAGCTTTAAACTAATAGAGGGTATATAAATAATAGTAGCATTTAGATTTAAATTAACAGAGGGTATAAACAAAAAACACTTAGCTATAAAAAATATTTTGAATTAGTTCAAATGAAATTTGAATTATTTGGACTATGGACCTGAATATTTTTGAAGAAATTGGGTGTAGGTACTAAGGTCTTGCGGTGGAAATTTTTGTGAGGTCAAAAGGGTTAGAGAAAATGTAGTTCCTAGACTTTTAGCTTTAAACAAAAAACAAAAGTATTTAGATATAAATAAAAACAGTAGCTATGGCATTTAGCTATAAACAAAAAACAGAATTGTTTTTCTTTTCAAAAACTTGGTCAAACTAATTGTTGCTGTGTAAACAAAAAACAAGATTGTTTTTATATGATATATGTCATTGATGTTCATTTGCATATTCCATTATTGTTGATTATATCTTTTCATTGAAGTGGCCATGTTATATGCAAATTCCTCAATAGTGTTTTCTCATGTTATATCTTTTCATTGAAGTTGTTCGATTGTGCCCAAGTGGCTTTGTTGTTTCCAGGGAATGATGCTGAGTGGCCTATGTTTTGCCGGAATGTTGATTCATTTCTGTTCCGGCAAATTTCAGGTTCTCGATTTGTCCACTTTTTAGCAAAGGTCATGCCGAAATTTGTCGTGAATTTCGGCATGACTTGTGCTACAAACTAGGACATATCGAGTGCCCGGGATTTGCCGCACCAGGAAGGAGTCAACATTCCTGCAAAACAATAGTCCTTTTTTATGTCATTATTCATTTTATTAGGTCTAGAATTAATTGACTAGATTTAATCATAGGAAACATGGCTAGCAACAATGAAGGACAGGGTTCTGGTGATTGCGATGATGTCTACCGGGCTGCAGGCAAATTTCTTAGCCTTACCGACGATCAACAGATGTTGTTGCTTGGCCCACCGGTGGCATCGGGGACTGAGACCGACAAGCAGACTGGTGCTGAGACCGACACGCAGACCGGTGCTGAGACTAAGACCGGCGCTGAGATTCAGACCGGCATCGAGACCAGCGCTGAGACCGGTGCTGCCTCAGGGAGCGGAGCCGGTGTAGAACCAAAAGCAAAGAGGCAACGGGTTCCTAACAAACTCAGGACTACTAGACTGGTGGTCACGAAGGTGGACGACGGCAATTTTGAGCCAAAGGCGCCCGAGGAAGCGCGCTGCTGCTACAACAATCAAATAGGCTGCATCATATGGACAACCGCCACCATCAACGATGAGAAACTAAAGAAGATAGAAAATATGAGGAGCTCCCTCCTAAAGAAGTTTCACCAGATATTCTTGTTCCTGGGCCGGAATGAGAAGGATGATGAAGATCCAGACGAGGACCCGTCAATGAAGAAGATAAACAAACACGCCATGACCAAGTTTAGCGACGTGTTGGCCGCTTGGAAAAATCGAGTGAAAGCAAAGATCAACGACGGGGAACCCTACTCCGAGATTGTAAAGGATAATCCGACAATCACGGAAGAGCAGTTTCAAATATTCAAGGAGGCTTGCAAGGCCGAAGCTGCCAAAAAAGTCTAAGTACATGAAGGGGCTTCAAAAGAGGAACATTGGGAGCCACCACCTCGGAAGCCGTGGTTACGGCGGAAAGAGGTCCAAACGGGCCAAGGAGGACGCGGAAGCCGCGAGTCTGGGCATCCTAGACCCCTTGGCGGATTTCACCGTCCCGCAGGAGCGTGACGTCCTGAGGGCCCAGTACTGTTGGGACCCAGTGAAGAAGGTTTACGAGACAACACCGGTCATTATGGAGTTCATGAGACTGCTGGTAATTTTAGTTTCTGATTAATTCGACTGCACACGTTAGTCATATTTCTAAACGATCCTTGTGCCTTTTGCAGAGAGAGCAGCACCGGATTGCGGCCGAAAGCGACTTGCCGTCTGAGGCATTGGCGAGGCCCAAGTGGGACACTCCATTCAACCGGGCGTTGAACATATTGAAACAACAACCGGTGGATACTCGACCGTTGTATGGACGCGTGCACGGTGTCGGAGACGGCGCCATGTGGAAGAAGTATTACCGTGAGACCACGGAGGAGAGAAAGGAAAGACGGAGGTTAACTGAAGAAAACAACGACAAGAAGGTTGAGATTGTGGTTGAGAAGAAATCATCTCAGACAGTCGCAACAGCGGTAGCTGCCGCAAAATAGGTGATTGCAGATATATCTACTTCCTTGGTGACGGGCGTTTACACTTGGACAAGGCAAAATCCAGAAAAAAATGCAGAGGACTTTCCCCTTGCTGACTTCTTGGGAGCACCTGCTCTCGCACCGGCTCCCGTACCTGCTCCCGCACCGGCTCCCGCACCTGCTCCCGCACCGGCTCCCGCACTGGACGTGCTCGGTGGTGCCTCCTCTTTGGCTGAGCTCGACGCCCTCACGGTATTTGTCACACCGGCCCCCTTCAATATAAATGTATAATCTCCCATTTTCGTTGCCTTTCAGATGTCTCACGTCGCAGACTTTTCTTTGCAGGCCGACGAAACCCCGTGCACCGTATTGTACACCATCAGCGAACGGAAGGTGGACGTGGGGAAGGGGATGATAATGGAGCCGAAGGAACCATTGTTCCACAGCCGGTCGATCCCCCCGAACGTCTTCAAGGTTTCCGTGGCCAGTGTCAAACCGGGCCACGAGAATTTGCCTCCTCTAATTCTAGTGGGGGATGACGATGAGACCCCGCGGCGGCTTGGTGATTGTTGCAATGGGTGGGTCCTGTTGTGGCCAAAGAGTCTGCTTCGTCTGGAGGCGGCCGGGAGCACACCCATGAGCATGCAGCCTCAGCAAGGTATGAACATCAACACCCCACCTACCCAATTAGCGTCGGGTGTCGGGTTGGGTGATAGCGGACGGGGTAAGCAGGTGGCTCCATTAGTCGCTGATGACGTCGCCATGGATGAGGATGAGGATGACGATGGCGCTCAACAATATGTCTATACTGGCGCCTCCTCAGGGTTTGAGCGTCATGAGTCGGTGCCTGAATTACCGTCTCAACGTATTATTGACGACCTTCCGGTAGTAAAGAAGTCTAGGAAGAGAGCGAGGAAAGGCAAAAAAGCTGATTCTATGATCCAGCCGCCTCAGCAGCCTCGGCTTCAGGACCGTGTAGATATCCCCGATGCGGATAAATGGCATATCGCCGGTCAACCAATCCTACCTGAAATAGCGCTACGGGCCAGATTCGGCGATCTAAGGAGACTTCATGATGATGTGCTGCGGGTAGAGAAAGGCCTCATCGCCTCGAAAGATCCAGGATACCCATTCTACGTGGTTAATGTTCTGCGGCAAATGTCGTACATCGACAGCTTCCCCGCGGATAAGTTCTTCCTCCGATTCGATTACATATTCGACATGTTTCACGTGAAGAAGCTGGATTTTATGTTTGTCCGCCTTTATGCCCTGCACATGAACTACATCATTGGGGTTGAGCAGATACGTCATATCTGTGTTGCTGACCCGTACTACATGCACGAGGGCTTCTTGGGAGTCTGTGCAGAGCAGCGTGAATACGCGAGGCATTACATCGTCAGTTTCATGCTTGCCAATAAGGACAAGGAGGCGATTCTCGTGCCTTATCATCCCGTGTAAGTCATCCGCACTGCTATCCTTCCTTCGATTTCAATAATTCATTTGCACGGTGGAGGCTAATTAATTTGAGGTGTACTTATTTTGCGCAGCGGCGGGCGCGCCGTCCTCATCATCCTCTACCCCCGATTCTCCCACGCTCTTTACTTGGACTTGTCGAAGAACATTCACAAAAAAGATTACACCCACATCAAAGATGTTCTCGACAGTGCTATGTTTTACTACCAAGCAAGGGGTGGAGAGGTTAGGGACAAGAAGAGAAGGGGCGGCAGGGCCGCCTTCAACCATAAGACCGACTTCTGCTGCATCCAGCAAACGAACGATTCTCTTAATGATGGATTCTATGTCCTACACCACATGCTGGAGTACAGACGGGATCACCAGAACCTTCACATGTCACCTAGATCTGGCGATGCCCATATTCTGCAATGGGCAAAGGACATAGGAGATATCGAGGATCATCGACTTCGAGCTGAGTTCTATAACATCCAGCGCGAACTTGCCCAAATCATCATGAATGAGGTCGTCAGAAAAACAGGGATGTTCCATGCAGAAGGACAAATGTCGTGGGAAGACGTCCGAACATGGATAGCCTCTCAGCATCTCGACATGAAGCCTTTCACTAAGCTCGATGACTATCTCCTTGACATGGATGGATGGCACGACATGATGGAGTGATTGTCGATAAATGACAATGTGTCCGTTTAGTCCATACTTTCTTTTATGACAAAACTTTGAGTTATGCACGGTGATACTTTATTTGTGATGTAATTAAACCGTCCTCCTCCTCGACTAGCAAAAATCACTCTAGTTAGGGCATTTTGGGTACGATGAACTTTGTTATTTATGCTTATGATATGTTGTTTCTATTTTTGCCAAGTCTGTCTCTTTATGTTGCTCAACTATATATGTTGCATATCATCGACTCATGTGACGATGCAGGTGCATAGATCATAGATGGCGAAGAAGTGCTACGCCAGGAGTATATATACGACAAGTGGCCAGAGCGTCAGGCCCAGGTGTACCGGTTTTCGGTTTCCGAGCGACACACAGTACTTAGTTTAGGTTCACGCTAATGCGAGAGAGGGATACAAACTCATGTACTCAAAGTGATAGCTATTCTCGCGTATATCATTGTTTAGATGGATGACGATGTATTTGCAAGTAATCGAGACTTGTATCGCTACTTTCGAGATTGATGACAAGAGACCACTTTGTGTTGCATGATGATTATGATGATGACATGATTTGATGAGACTAATTGTATGTATATGCTATGATTACATTTGTATGTGGATGATATGCTAAAGATTATTGTATAAAGCCTATTCAAATAAAAACAAATAAAAAACAAATATGCAAGAAAAATAATAATAAAACTAGTAGTAGCGAGGAGGGGAAATTTAGCAGTAGCGCCGCCTTACCAGTAGCGCTTCCCGCTAAACAGCGCTGTAGATAATATCAGTAGCGCCCTTTTCTAAAGAGCGCTACAGCTATTCATGTGTAGTAGTAGCGTGGGTCAACATGCGCTACTGCTATACGTTAGCTGTAGCGCCTTATTAGTAGCGCCGGTACCCGCGCTACTGAGAGGGCCAAAACCCGCGCTACTGCTAGGCTTTTCCCTAGTAGTGTCCCTTCCTCTTTGGGGAAATACCATGTAGTTCAAGCCAACATCAAAAGGAATTTCTGGTGCCGTTGCCGGGGAGACATCTTCAACATCTACCAGGTTCCTAATCACAAATTTCATATCCTTGCAATTTAAATTATTTGACATTTTCCTCTCGTTTTCCTCGCCCCCACTTCACAAAAAATTGCCGTTTTATTCGCCCCCTTTTTTTGTTCGCCGTTTTCTCGTCAGATCTATCTTCTTTCTTGCAATCATGAGTGACTTTGGTATGGCAGAAAAAGATGATGGCCTAACTCCTAAAATTGGACGATCTGGCAATCTGGATGCTAAAACTTTTATTTTGGGGCGAGGGAACGTTATAGGAAACGAATGTATGCAAGAATTTTTCAATTGTGTTGGAAATCTAAGTCTTGATGATATTCCTTTACTTAATAGGACTAAAACTTATACGGAAGCTATTTCAGCACTAGTTCTGAAACTTGAAAATAAATTTATCTGTACTCATCCTACCTTGTAAAGATTGTTTTTTGAGTTAACCGTTATAAAGAATCCCAAAGTTAAACAGTTGGACACCCCTGTTCTTATGAATGGATTTGATTACATATATGGGAAGCAAGGGAAATATTTGATTTCTATGGTATGAATCGTGAAAAACCGATATAGATGAAATTCTCTATAACAGTGATTATTCATTAAGACATTTTCTTGGGGATAATCAAATATTTGATGACAATCTTGAAAAGGAAGTCCATGTTTTAGATATAATCCAACAAGTTTTCAATGATGTTAATCAACATTATTCTTGGATTGTTGTTTGAAATCAAAGGGGTTATGATGGTAAGCAACTTGAAAGTGCCAAGGTTTCTATGGACAATGTGTTTTATGTTGTTTTTGCAAAACCACCCATCAAAAACTCCTCTAAGGAGAATGGAAACAAAGATGACAATACTTAGATCCTTTGTGCTATGCCTAACTAGGGGTGTAAAACAGTAGCGCTCGTTGGGAGGCAACCCAACTTGTACCTTCTTGCTTTTTGGTTTTCTTGTTGTTTTCAATAAAATTTCCAATTATGTCTCTGGTTAGAAGTGTTTCATGGTTTAAATTAGTGTTTGTGCCAAGCAAAGCCTTTGGGATCATGTTGGGTGATAGTTGATTTGATCTTATTGAAAAACAGAAACTTCTGCGCTCAGAAAAATAATTTTCATAAATCACAGAAGTGTGCTTTTTCTCTGAATTTCTTTTACACAAGTTAGATATACAAATTGCCCATGTTTTCCTAATTTTTCAGAATTTTTGGAGTTACAGAAGTATACAAAGTTCCCTGATTACTACAGACTGTTCTATTTTTTACAGATTCTGTTTTCTTTGTGTTGTGTGCTTGTTTTGATGATTATATGGTTTCCTTTGAAGAGTTTTTGTCATAGAAAAGTTGGAATATAGTAGATATAATGCAAAAATAAAATATGAATGGGTTTGCAACAGTATATAGTAGTGATTTGTTTGCTTATACTAACGGATCTCACGAAGGTTTTGTTGAGTTTTATGTGATTGAAGTTTTCAAGTTTTGGGTGATATTATGATGGATGAAGGAATAAGGATTAGCAAAAGGCTAAGTTTGGGGATGCCTGAGGCACCCCAAGATAATATTCAAGAAGTATCAAGCAACTAAGCTTGGGGATGCCCCCGAGTGGCACCCCCTCTATCTCCTAACAACCATCGGTATTTTACTTGGAACTATATTTTTATTCGTCACATATTATGAGTTTTGATTGGAGCACTTCGTATGATATGAGTCCTTGATTGTTTTGCTTTTTATCTTAAGTCATGAATCCTTGTTGGACACATCTATTTGAGAGAGCCAAAATTATGTTATGACTTGTTAGAATTGCTCTCTATGCTTCACTTAAATCTTTATGAGCTATGGAATTGCTCTACTGCTTCACTTATATCTTTCTGAGCACGATGTGCCTTACTATCTTTGAATAAATTCTCTCATGCTTCACTTAGATTAATTTGAGATAAAGAAATATGATGCTCATGTTCTTCACTTATATTTGACTGAGCTTATTAAAAAAAGCAACATATAAAATTAGTGCCAAAGTGATAGATATCTGAGGATATAATAAAACCTTTAATGAAGATCATTGGACAAAATAAACTTGATTCTTTGTAATATTTTCAGATATGATGATAGTGATATGTGAGTCATGTTGATGAATAATTATGCTTTAGTAAGAATATTGGTGTTAAGGTTTGTGATTCCCTATGCAAAGAGGAAATTCAATAGTTATGCAATGAAATTATATCCCACTTGTGGTGCATTATTTGGTGTTAGTTATGCTTAATGCTTGCTTATGAGATTTTTCGTTTCTTGGTTGGATGCTTCCCATTTTTTGCTAGCCTTCATTTGCACTAAGTATGATCACTACTTGTGCTTCCAAATCCTTTAAACCAGTTTTTTGCCACATGAGTCCACTATACCTACCTATATGCGGTATTCCCATGTCGTTCTAAGAAAATGTGTATGTGCCATCTCTAATTTTCAAAATAAAATGTTCTTTTGTGTGTTCGTACCGCTCTTGAAATGTTTGGGGGTGGCTAATATATTTCCATGCTAGATGTGTTATTCCCACGATGAGTGTTTATTCACTTGTCATTGCACGAGAGTATGACAAAGGTATTAGGGAAGCCCAGTCCCGAAATGAAAAATGAAATTACTTTATGTTATCAAATAATATATTCCTTGGAAAGTGTTGGTATGGAAGGCACCCATGGCTATGGTTAGCCACGGAAAGTCAAAGTATGGTGGAAAAAGGAATGAACTTTATTTTCTGTTTGGGAACCCCCTATGATATATCTAGCATGGAAAGTATTGGGAACTACTTGATCGTTTTCGTTGACAGGAAAAGCATGCCACCCAAAATTTTTTATCTCTATCTTTTTCGCTTTGAGCTCTGGCACATCTACAAATCCCTACTTCCCTCTGTGAACGGCCTTTCTATTTACTTTATGCAATTTTTATTTTTATTTGAGTCTCCATCCTCTCTTATAAAGCACCAACTAAGGGGCACTATGATCGTACATGAGCATTCGGTGTAGCTAATATGCGAGTGTGTTTCATGAATGGATCAATGATTGAGCATAATGGGCTAGGGATAACTTGCTTTAGTGTTGATATTTTGAAAGACATGGTTGTCTGTTGACATGCTTGAGTATTAAAGTCCTCATGTCAAAACTAGACTATTTCTTTGAACCATATAAAAGTCAAAATGTCCATGCGACAAAGAAAAGAATATGTTATGAACATGTTAGGCAGCCTTCCACATCAAAAATTCTGTTTTTATCATTTACCTACTCAAGGACGAGCAGGAATTAAGCTTGGGGATGCTGATACGTCTCCAACGTATCTATAATTTTTTATTGTTCCTTGCTATTATATTATCATTCTTGGATGTTTTACAATCATTTTATAACAACTTTATATCATTTTTTGGGACTAAACTATTGACATAGTGCCCAGTGCTAGTTGTTGTTTTCTGCTTTTTCTTACACCGCGGGAAATCAATACCAAAAGGAGGTCAAACGCAGCAAAACTTTTTGTGGATTTTTTTCTAGACCAGAAGACACAAGATTGGCCGAAGAAGTACCAGAGGGGTGCCCCGAGGAGGGCACAACCCACCAGGGCCTGCCTGGGGGCCCAGGCGCGCCCAGGTGGATTATACCCACCTCAGTGGCCTCCTGCACCACCTCTTTGCTCTATAAATACCCCAATATTTCAGAACCCCTAGGGGAGTCGACGAAAAATCAATTCCAGCCGCCGCAAGTTCCAGAACCACCAGATCCAACCTAGACACCATCACAGAGGGGTTCGTCATCCTCACTGGTGCCTCTCCGATGATGTGTGAGTAGTTCATTGTAGACCTACGGGACGTAGTTAGTAGCTAGATGGCTTCCTCTCTCTCTTTTGATTTTGAATACACTGGTCTCTTGGAGATCTATTTGATGTAACTATTTTTGCGGTGTGTTTGTTGGGATCCGATGAACTTTGAGTTTATGATCAGATTTATGTTTTTATCCATGAAAGTTATTTGAATCTTTGGATGTCTTATATGCATGATTACTTATAGCCTCGTATTTCTTCTCTCATATTTGGATTTTGTTAGGCCAACTCGATCTATTTTTATCTTGCAATGGGAAGAGGTGCGTTGTGATGGGTTCGATCTTACGGTGCTTGATCCCAGTGACAGAAGGGGAACCAACATGTATGTATCGTTGCCATTAAGGATAGCAAGATGGGGTCTATTTCAACATAAATAGATTTGTCTACATCATGTCATCATTCTTATTGCAAAAGTCCGTTTTTCCATGAACTTAATACACTAGATGCATGCTGGATAGCGGTCGATGTGTGGAGTAATAGTAGTAGATGCAGGTAGGAGTCGGTCTACTAATCTTGGACGTGATGCCCATATAATGATCATTGCTTGGATATCGTCATTTATTATTCGAAGTTCTATCAATTGCCCAACAGTAATTTGTTTACCCACCATTTTCTATTTTTCTCGAGAGAAGCCACTAGTGAAATATACGGCCACGAGGTCTCTTCTTTATTATATTTGCCTTCACGATCTATTTTAATTTTCTTTTATTTCTAGATCTATTAATCCAAAAATTCTTGCAGCAATTTTTATTTATTTATTTATTTTATCTCGCGTTCCAGCAAGATCTATTTATCCAATCTACTATAATTTTACCTATCTTTTACCCGTGAGGGATTGACAACCCCTCTCTTACGTCGGATTGCAAGTATTTGTTCTTTGTGTATAGGAGTTGTTTACTTGGTGTTGCATGGTTCTCCTACTGCTTCGATAACCTTGGTATCATCACTCAGGGAAATACCTACCGTTGATGTGCTGCATCATCCCTTCCTCTTTGGGGAAATACCAACATAGTTCAAGCCAACATCACTGCCATCGACACGCGGGAGCTCCATCCCACTCTCGTGGAAACCCCATGCTCTGCGCTGCTGGAAACTTCATGCTTAACGCTAGCAGATTACTTACCTGAGGGGCCACGGGACATCACATCCTCAAGCTGACCCGTGTCGAACACGGCAGCAAGTATCTTTCTGTTATGTAATGAACCTACTTCGTGCACCAGTAAAGTTTGTTTCCTAAAGTATTCCGCATACTTGAAGTTGAGTGTTCCTCAGAAGGGGTGTGCGCTCATGATGTCTACTACACAACCTGTTCTTGTAGACTCGTGTTGGGCCTCCAAGCACAGAGTTTGGTAGGATAGTAGCAAATTTCACTCAAGTGGATGACCTAAGGTTCATCAATCCGTGGGAGCCGTAGGATGAAGATGGTCTCTCTCAAACAACCCTACAACCAAATAACAAAAAGTCTCTTGTGTCCCAAACACACCCAATACAATGGTAAATTGTATAGGTGCACTAGTTCGGCGAAGAGATGGTGATACAAGTGTAGTATGGATAGTAGATATAGGTTTTTGTAATCTATAAATATAAAATTAGCAAGGTAGCAACTAGTAAAACGGAGCAAAAACGGTATTGCAATGCTTGAAAACAAGGCCTAGGGTTCATACTTTCACTAGTGCAAAATCTCTCAACAATGAAAACATAATTGGATCATATAACAATCCCTCAACAAGCAACAAAGAATCACTCCAAAGTTTCTATCGGAGAACGTAGGAAAAAAACGTGCATCAACCCCTCTGCATAGATTACCCCAATGTCACCTCGGGAATCAGCAAGTTGAGTGCCAAAACATACATCAAGTGAATCAATATAATACCCCGTTGTCACCACGGGTATCTATATGCAAGACATACATCTAGTGTTCTCAAATCCAATATTCAATCCAACATAATGAAACCTCAAACAACAAGACTCAATTCATCACAAGAAGGTAGAGAGGGAAGAACACCATAAGATCCAAATATATTGACAAAGCTCGCGGTACATCAAGATCGTGCCAGGTCAAGAACACGAGAGAGAGAGACAGAGAGAGAGAGAGAGAGAGAGAGATCAAACACATAGCTACTAGTACATACCCTAAGCCCCAAGGGTGAACAACTCCCTCCTCATCATGTTGGCTGCCGGGATGATGAAGATGGCCTCCGGTGATGAATTCCCTCTCCGGCAGGGAACTATAACGGGGTCCCGGTTGGTTTTTCGTGGCTACAGAGGCTTGCGGTGGAAGAACTTCTCATCTAGGGTTCTTTCAGGGGTTTTGGTATTTATAGGAATTTTTGGCGTCAGTCTCACATCAAGGGGGTGCTCGGGGGGCCCACAAGCTGGAGGGGTGTGCCCTATGGGGTGGGCGCTCCCCCTAGGCATGTGGCTCCCTCGTCCACTTCCTGGCCTAGATCTGGTGCTTCGCGGGTCTATTTTGGTCCATAAAAATCACCATAATTTTTTAGCCCATTCTCAGAAATTCTATTTCTGCACAAAAAACGACACCATGGTAGTTCTGCTGAAAACAATGTCAGTCCGGGTCAGTTCTAATAGAATCATACAGAAACCATATAAAATTGTTGCAAACATTGCATGAATACAGTAACATCCCAATTTTCAATTTGGATGTTAGTCATAGATCATTCATACGCATCCATGATTTATGCATTTTGTTTCTTTGTTTTAGTTTCATTTTGATTCAAGAGACCTTAAGCTACCCAAGGACCAATTTGAGAGAGTTGGATGTTTCACAAAAATCCAATTTTGATTTATCAAAATTCGGTAATTGGATCAAATTGTTTTTCAGAAGTCTTTTCCAATTATATTAAAATAAAGAGTGAAGATAAAATGACTACTTCAAAATTAGTAAAGAAATATTGGAAGTTGAATTTTGAATTTTTTGTGAATTTATTTGATTTTTTATTCGCTAGTTTATATATTAGTTAGCGAAGTAGTTAGTACTGTAATGTTTGTTTTTAGTTTAGGCATTTAGGCCCAGAAAGATGTTCACTAGGTCAATAATAAGGCCATATTACTACGTAAATTTTTCTGGTATTTTCAGGATTTTATTTATATATATTTTTTGCGTGTTTTTGTCTCTCAAAAAATGTTAAAAAAAAGAAAAAAGTTCAGGCCGACCGAACTGGGCCACGCCCAGCCCAGCCAGCCCAACAGCCATCGCCTCGCCCGAGCCGCCACCGGGACGGAGTCCCGACGCACGCCGCCGCCGCCCGTCGTGTCCGTCCCGGACTCCACCTCCGCCGCCGCCTCTCTGCCCCTCCCACAAGCCGCCTTGCCCCCCTCCCCTCCTTAAATACTGCGAAACCGGACCCCCTCCTCCACAAGTCGCCGCTCCACCGGAAGCCACCACCCGCACCAAAGCCGCAGCGCCGCCGCCGCACATCGTCGCCCGCGCCGCAAGCCACCGCCGCCACCCGCGACGCATCCCGCCGCCGTCGCCGCACCCCACCGGCGAAGCCCGCGCGCCGCCATCATCCGCCCCGCTGTCGAGCTCGCCGCCGTCGCCCGAACCACGTGAACCGGTATAAAACCGCCCCGGTTCGATCCAGTTTTTTTCGGTTTTTCTTTTTAGTCCGGTTTATTAAATTAGTTTGGTTATTTAGCGAACGTTCATTCGTTTAGGTTCTGTAGCAAACAGATTCATTAGATTAGGTTTTGTAGCGAATGTTCGTTCTGTAGATTTTTCTTTTTAATTTTATTTTTCGACCAGGGACCCATCTGCGAATATTTTCTTCGCAGATTAGCCCCTGATCTTTAAACCCTCGTAACTTTTTGCTCGTTTGTCCAAACTCGACGAAACCAACGCCAAAGCATTCAGAGCGATCCCATCTATCTAGTAAACGAACTTGAACATGTTTCTGACAATTTAAAATTTGAGTGTATTTAGATTTGAATTTGATCTTGTTTTGTTCGTATCTTGAGTTTCGTAGCTCCCTTTGAGTTGATTCTTTTTGCAGATCGTAGCTAATCACATGTACCTACTGTTAAGATCAAATCCGCATAAATTTAATGTTGTTAAAATTTGTTTTCTGTTTAGATTAGTTATTTGCTTGTTTTCGAGTTCTTTGGATCTTTTCTTCGTTTTCTCTTTGCATCGTTTGCTTGAGTGCTTATGTATGCTATTGTTTCTCTACGCTAGATTACTCGAAGTGTGAGGCTTATTACTATGAATCTCTAGAGTTTTCCGATCGTGAGCAAGGCAAGTTACACTTTGATCGTACTTCTCAATAACCAGTTTTTACTGTGCATTAGTTTTGCCTCTCAAAGATTTGCATGAGTAGGATTTGGGAACATGTAGTTTGGTTGTAATACTTGAGGTAGGAACCTATTACCTTTGATCACCCTGGGAATATACGTTAGGCTTTTATATTGCTTAGCCATGCTCGTAGACGGGGATTGGTTCGTGAGATTCATGAAAGTTGTGAGACATAATAATTTTGGACAACATTAAGGTGGCAACTTTAACACACATCTGGGTGGATTGGTTGGGGTACCTGGAGAAACCAGTGTTTGCCCATGGGATTCCCAGAGTACCCGTGTGATTTTCCCTTGGTTGGCCACCCTGGCTCAAAGGGATCATATGATATTTCATGCCTAGGAACTTCTGTGTGCAGCCACAAGCCATTATGGGCTCTGGCATAGTTGAGTAAGTTGTCTGAGCTCTTGAAGAGGTGGACTAGCAGATGTAGGGGAAAGTAGGTGTACCGGTCTACCCAGAGTAGAGAGTTAATGCTTTAGAAAGACTATGTCTCGATCTTCCGATCATGGATGCGGTCGAGTCTTGTGGGGAAAAGTGCGCAACCTCTGCAGAACCAAATGGTTTACTAGAGTCAATAATCTAGTTCACATTGCTATGTGATTAACACCCAAAGAGTACTAAGGTGTCATCATGTTTTGCTTGTGAGAGAAATTTAGTTAACGGGTATGTCACATTCAGAGCTGCATGTATTTTGCAAATATTCTATGTCTACAATGCTCTGCATAAAGCTACTCTAGTTTATTGCTCCCACTTTCAATATGTATCCAGATTGAGACTTAGAGTCATCTGGATCGGTGTAAAAGCTTGCATCGATGTAACTCTTTACAGCGAAATCTTTATCGCCGCCATCACCGAGAAACATTTCCTTAGTCCTCACTAAGGATAATTTTGACCGTTGTCTGGTGATCTACTCTTAGATCACTATTGTACTCCCTTGCCAAACTCATGGCAAGGTACACAATAGGTTTGGTACGCAGCACAACATACTTTATAGAACCTATGACTGTGGCATAGGGAGTGACTTCCATTCTCTTTCTATCTTCTATCATGGTCGGGCTTTGAGTCTTACTCAACTTTACACCTTGTAATATAGACAAGAACTCCTTCTTTGACTGATACATTTTGAACTCTTTCAAAAACTTGTCAAGGTATTTACTCATTGAAAAAACTTATCAAGCGTCTTGATCTATCTCTATAGGTCTTGATGCCCAATATGTAAGCAGCTTCACTGAGGTCTTTCATTGGAAAACTCTTATTCAAGTATCCCTTTATGCTATTTAGAAATTCTATATCATTTCCAATCAACAATATGTCATCAACATATAATATTAGAAATGCTATCGAGCTCCCACTCACTTTCTTGTAAATACAGGCTTCACCGCAAGTCTGTATAAAACCATATGCTTTGTCATATTATCAAAGCATTTATTCCAACCCCGAGAGGCTTGCACCAGTCCATAAATGGATTGATGGAGCTAGCACACTTTGTTAGCACCTTTTGGATCGACAAAACCTTCTGGTTGCATCATATACAACTCTTCTTCCAGAAATCAATTCAGGAATGCAGTTTTGACATCCATCTGCCTGATTTCATAAAATATGGCAACTGCTAACATGATTCGGATGGATTTAAGCATCGCTACAGTTGACAAAATCTCATTGTACTCAACACCTTGAACTTGTCGTAAACCTTTTGTGACAAGTTGAGCTTTGTAGATAGTAACACTACTATCAGTGTTCATCTTCCTCTTGAAGATCCATTTATTTTCTATGGCTTGCTGATCAAGCAAGTCCACCAAAGTCCACACTTTGTTCTTATACAAGGATGCCATCTCAGATTTCATGGCCTCAAGCCATTTCGCGAAATCTGGGCTCATCATTACTTCCTAATAGTTCATAGGTTCATCATGGTCTAATAACATGACTTCCAGAATAGGAGTACCGTACCACTCTGGTGCGGATTGTACTCTGGAAGACCTACGAGGTTCGGTAATAACTTGATCTGAAGTTTCATGATCATCATCATTAGCTTCCTCACTAAATGGTGCAGGAATCACTGGAACTGATTTCTGTGATGAACTACTTTCCAATTCGGGAGAAGGTAGAATTACCTCATCAAGTTCTACTTTCCTCCCACTCACTTCTTTCGAGAGAAACTCCTTCTCTAGAAAGGATCCATTCTTGGCAACGAATATCTTGCCTTTCGGATCTGTGATAGAAGGTGTACCCAAAAGTTTCCTTTGGGTATCCTATGAAGATGCACTTCTCCGATTTGGGTTCGAGCTTATCAGGTTGAAGCTTTTTCACATAAGCATCGCAGCCCCATGTTTTAAGAAATGACAAATTTGGTTTCTTGCCAAACCACAGTTCATAAGGCATCATCTCAACGGATTTTGATGGTGCCCTATTTAAAGTGAATGTAGTTGTCTCTAATGCATAACCCCAAAACGACAGTGGTAAATCGGTAAGAGACATCATAGATTGCACCATATCTAATAAAGTGCGGTTACAACGTTTGGACACACCATTACACCATGGTGTTCCAGGTGGCATGAGCTGTGAAACTATTCCACATTGTTTTAAATGAATGCCAAACTCGTAACTCAAATATTCAGCTCTATGATCAGATTGTAGAAACTTTATTTGCTTTTTACGATGATTCTCCACTATACTCTGAAATTCTTTGAACTTTTCAAATATTTCAAACATGTGTTTCATTAAGCAGATATACCCATATCCGCTCAAATCATCTGTGAAGGGCAGAAAATAATGATACCCACCACGAGCCTGAACACTCATTGGACCGCATACATCGGTATGTATTATTTCCAATAAGTTAGTAGCTCGTTCCATTGTTTCGGAGAATGGAGTTTTAGTCATCTTGCCCATAAGGCACGGTTCACAAGTATCAAATGATACATAATCAACTAATTCCAAAAGTCCATCGGCATGGATTTTCTTCATGCGCTTTATACCAATATGACCTAAACGGCAGTGCCACAAGTATGTTGCACTATCATTGTCAACTTTGCATCTTTTGGCATCAATATTATGAATATGTGTATCACTACGATCGAGATTCAATAAACCATCAACATTGGGTGTATGACCATAGAAGGTTTGTTTCATGTAAATAGAATAACAATTATTCTCTGTCTTAAATGAATAAACATACTACAATAAACATGATATAATCATATTCATGCTCAACGCAAACACCAAATGACATTTATTTAGGTTTAACACTAATCCCAAAAGTATAGGGAGTGTGCGATGATGATCATATCAATCTTGAAACCTCTTCCAACACACATCGTCACTACATCCACAACTAGTCTCTATTTATTCTGCAACTCCTGTTTCGAGTTACTAAATTTTAGCAACCGAACAAGTATAAAATACCCAGGGGTTACTATGAGCACTCGTAAGGTACACATCAATAACCTGTATATCAAATATACCTTTGTTCACTTTGCCATCCTTCTTATCCGCCAAATGTTTGGGGCAGTTCCACTTCTAGTGACCATTTCCTTTTGCAGTAGAAGCACTCAATTTCAGGCTTGGGTCCAGCTTTGGGCATCTTCTCGGAAGTGACAACTTGCTTGCCATTCTACTTGAAGTTCCCTTTCTATCCCTTTGCCCTTTTCTTTAAACTAGTGATCTTGTCAATCATCAACACTTGATGCTCTTTCTTGATTTCTACCTTCGTCAATTTCAGCATCATGAAGAGCTCGGGAATTGTTTTCGTCATCCCTTGCATACTGTAGTTCATCATGAAGTTCCAATAACTTGGTGATGGTGACTAGAGAACTCTGTCAATCACTATCTTATCTGGAAGATTAACTCCTACTTGATTCAAGCAATTGTAGTACCCAGACATTCTGAGCACATGCTCACTAGCTGAGCAATTCTCCTCCATCTTTTAGGCGAAGTACTTGTCAGAGGTCTCATACCTCTTGACATGGACATGAGTCTTAAATACCAATTTCAGCTCTTGGAACATCTCACATGCTCCGTGGCGTTCAAAACATTTTTGAAGTCCCAGTTCTAAGCCGTAAAGCATGGTGCAATAAACTATCAAGTAGTCATCTTATTGAGCTATCCAAACGTTCATAACGTCTACATCAGCTCCTGCAATAGGTCTGTCAGCTAACGGTGCATTAAGGACATAATTCTTCTGTGCGGCAATGAGGATAAACCTCAGATCACAGACCCAGTCCGCATCATTGCTACTATCATCTTTCAACTTAGTTTTCTCTAGGAACATATAAAAACATAGGGAAGCTACAACGCGAGCTATTGATCTACAACATAATTTGCAAAATACTGTCAAGACTAAGTTGATGATAAATTAAAGTTCAATTAATCATATTACTTGAGAACTACCACTTAGATAGACATCCCTCTAGTCATCTAAATGATCACGTGATCCAAATCAACTAAACCATGTCCGATCATCACATGAGATGGAGTAGTGTTCAATGGTGAACATCACTATGTTGATCATATCTACTATATGATTCACGCTCGACCTTTCGGTCTCATGTGTTCTGAGGCCATATCTACATATGCTAGGCTCGTCAAGTTTCACCTGAGTATTCTGCGTGTGCAAAACTGGCTTGCACTCATTGTATGTGAGCGGAGAGCTTATCACACCCGATCATCATGTGGTGTCTCAGCACGAAGAACTGTGGCAACGGTACATACTCAGGGAGAACACTTATACCTTGAAATTTTAGTAAGGGATCATCTTATAATGCTACCGACGTTCTAAGAAAAATAAGATGCGTAAAGGATAAACATCACATGCAATCAAAATATGTGACATGATATGGCCATCATCATCTTGTGCTCATGATCTCCATCACCGAAGCATCGTCATGATCTCCAACGTCACCGGCGCGACACCTTGATCTCCATCGTAGCATCATTGTCGTCTCGCCACCTATTGTTACTACGACTATCGCTACCGCTTAGTGATAAAGTAAAACAATTACATGGCGATTGCATTGCATACAATAAAGCGACAACAATATGGCTCCTGCCAGTTGCTAATAACTTTGTTACAAAACATGATCATCTCATACAACAATTATATCACATCATGCCTTGACCATATCACATCACAGCAAGCCCTGCAAAAACAAGTTAGACGTCCTCTACATTGTTGTTGAAGTTTTACGTGGCTGCTACGGGCTTCTAGCAAGAACCGTTCTTACCTACGCATCAAAAACCACAACGATTTTTCGTCAAGTGTGTTGTTTTAACCTTCAACAAGGACCGAGCGTGGCCACACTTGATTCAACTAAAGTTGGAGAAATAGACACTCACTAGCCACCTATGTGCGAAGCACGTTGGTAGAACCAGTCTCGCGTAAGCGTACGCATAATGTCGGTTTGAGTCACTTTATTCAAAAATACCACCGAATCAAAGTATGACATGCTGGTAAGCAATATGACTATTATTGCCCACAACTCTTTGTGTTCCAGTCGTGCATATAACATCTACGCATAGACCTGGCTCGGATGCCACTGTTGGGGGATGCGGTAATTTCAAAATTTTCCTATGATCATGCAAGATCTATCTTGGTGATGCATAGCAACGAGAGGGGAGAGTGTGTCCACGTACCCTCGTAGACCGAAAGCGGAAGCGTTTAGTTAACTCGGTTGATGTAGTTGAACGTCTTCGGGATCCAACCGATCCAAGCACCGAACGTACGACACCTCCGCGTTCAGCACACATTCAGCTCGATGATGTCCTCGTACTCTTGATCCAGTTGATGCCGAGGGAGAGTTTCGTCAGCAGGACGGCATGGTGATGGTGATGATGAAGTTACCGGCGCAGGGCTTCGCCTAATCACTACGACGATATGACCGAGGTGTGTAACTGTGCAGGGGGGCACCGCACACGGCTAAAACAATTGTCAACTTGTGTGTTCTAGGGTGCCCCCTGCCCCCGTATATAAAGGAGCAAGGGGAGGCCGGGAGGCCCTCTAGGGCGCGCCAAGGGGGAGGAATCCTCCTCCTAGTAGGAGTAGGACCCCCCCCCCTTTCCTAGTCCTACTAGGAGAAGGAGGAAGGATGGAGAGGAGAAGGAAGGAAGGGGCGCCGCCCCTCCCCCTAGTCCAATTCAGACTAGGCCCATGGAGGGGGGCCGCGGCCAACCCCTGGCCGCCCCTCTCTCTCCCTTAGGCCCAATAAGGCCCATTACTTCTCCGGTGGTTCCGCTAACCTTCCGGCACTCCGGTTATATCCGAAACTTCTCCGGAACACTTCCGGTGTCCGAATATAGTCGTCCAATATATCAATCTTTATGTCTCGACCATTTTGAGACTCCTCGTTATGTCCATGATCACATCCGGGACTCTGAACAATCTTCAGTACATCATATCACATAAACTCATAATACCAATCGTCATCGAACGTTAAGCGTGCGGACCCTACGGGTTCGAGAACTGTGTAGACATGACCGAGACACATCTTCGGTCAATAACCAATAGCGGAACCTGGATTCATATTGGTTTCTACATATTCTACAAAGATCGTTATCGGTCAAACCGCATAACAACATACGTTGTTCGCTTTGTCATCGGTATGTTACTTGCCCGAGATTCAATCATCGGTATATCAATACCTAGTTCAACCTCGTTGCTGGCAAGTCTCTTTACTTGTTCCGTAATACTTCATCCCGCAACTAAATCATTAGTCACAATTCTTGCAAGGCTTATAGTGATGAGTATTACCGAGAGGGCCCAGAGATACCTCTCCGAAACACGGAGTGACAAATCCTAATCACAATCTATGCCAACCCAACAAACACCTTCGGCGACACCTGTAGATCACCTTTATAATCACCCATTTATGTTGTGACATTTGGTAGCACACAAAGTGTTCCTCCGGTGTTCGGAGTTGCATAATCTCATAGTCTGAGGAACTTGTATAAGTCATGAAGAAAGCAGTAGCAATGAAACTAACACGATCATAATGCTAAGCTAACAGATGGGTCATGTCAATCACATCATTCTCCTAATGATGTGATCCCGTTCATCAAATGACAACACATGTCTATGGTTAGGAAACATAACCATCTTTGATTAACGAGCTTGTCAACTAGAGGCATACTAGGGACTATATGTTTTGTCTATGTATTCACACATGTACTAAGTTTCCGGTTAATACAATTCTAGCATGAATAATAAACAATGAAATAAGGAAATAAATAATAACTTTATTATTGCCTCTAGGGCATATTTCCTTCAAGTTTGTCCACACAGGAGGCAATTCAAGTCATTGCCTACATTGTAGTGTCCTCTCTTAAGCATATTGCGTTTATTAAGGCGATCTGACAAAAGCAGCCAACCAAATACATTAATCTTGATTGTCACTTTGGAATTCCATTGATATGGTTTGTGCACAGTGACATCTCTAAAATAGAATTTGTAGAATCTTCTCGCCGTGTATTCATTGTTGCCCTAGATGTAGGACCAATTATACCTAGTTTCATTGTTCATTGAAATATGTGCCACCAAATGTTGTATGTCTCGGAACTCGTCATGGGCCTGTGTCGATAGTGGTATGTGGACCGCTTCCTCCAGGGAAGAAAATGCTCAAAAATTGTGACTGAGATATTTTCATTTGTAACAAAAGAGAAGGCTCGTGGGTGTGATTGAGCAAGTGTATCATTGAGCCATATGTCTTTCCACATCAGAACATTTGCCCCATGATGTACCTCAACCTTGGATATGCCACAATAGTTTGGGGTTAGTTTGAGTATATCTCTCCACCAGAAGGATCCGCAAGCATCTGACACATGTGGTATTCTGTTTGTGTAGTATGTAGTCCAGATCAATTCAACCCATGGGAGGTCATGTCGATTGTAGAATTTGTTTAGGTATTTGAGCAAAAGAGCATCACTTTGCGTTTTAAGGTTAATGATCCCAAGGCCACCATTTTCTTTGGGTCGGCACATTCTATCCCAAGCAACCAGGGAGTTACACTTATCACCTTCCTCAGTTTTCTTTTTCCAGAGGCAGCTCCGGCGAAGTTTGTCCAGAAGTTCAAGTATCTTCGGCTGGATTCGAATTGTGCATAGTGCAAATATGGTGAGGGAAGTGATGACCGTATTCAGTAGCGAGAGCTTAGCTCCATAAGACATCATGGATAAATTAGATGTTAATCTGGGTTCCATCATATAGACCAATGGCATTAAATCTTGAATGGTTGGTTTAGTGGTACCTAGTGGCAGACCCAGGTAGGTGAAGGTCATGTTACCAATTTTGCATCCACAAATATTTGCTAGATCAGTGTTGAGCTCATCTGGACAGTTTATGGATATTAGTGTTGACTTCTGAAAGTATATTTTGAGTCCAACGGATGCGGCATAGTCATTTATTATGTATTTCATTGTGTTGGCTTGGATTGGGCATGTTGGCATTATCATGACTAGATAGTCCTTTTGATTTTGCCTCATTAATGGGAGAGAGATCATCCCTTGTTGGAATGCATCATTAATTGCAGCATATAGGAGATCTCTGCTAGGACGAAACTGAGGGGCGACTGAGGGCCACCTTGCCGAACACCAATTTTACAAATGAATTGTCTCCCTGGAACGCCATTGAGAAGACCAGAGGATTTGCCTAAAGAAATTTAGATATCATCCAGTGTAGCCATTTTTCATTGAAGCCCATATTCCTCATAATTTAAATCATGGTGTCATGTTCAATTGTCTCAAATCCTTTGGCAAAACCAAGTTTATGAAAAATTATTTTGTTCTTTGAACTTTGGCATTGGTGTATGTATTAGATTTCCCAAGCCAGACAATCTTGTATTTCTCTACCTTTGATGAAACTGTATTGGTTGCGGTGTACCAGCTTGAGAATGATCTTTTGCAGGCAGTTGGCGAGTAATTTCGTAATCACCTTGAGGCAACAATTTAAGAGCGTTATCGGATGAAAATCATTGACAATCTCTGACGATGGTATTTTTGGAATGAGCGTGATGTAACCTTCGTTGATGCTTTCTAGGTTGAGATTTCTTGTATGGAATTGATCACAAAGTTTGTAGAAATCCTCTTTAATAATGTGCCAACATGACTTTAGAAAGAGCCTAGTGAAGCCGTCTAGGTCCGGTGCCCTGTCAGAAGGCATTTCCTTTATGACATCATCAATTTCATTTCTTGCGAACCAGGTTGTGAGTTAATCCAGGTTGGCATGCCTCTTGATGATACTAGGTAAATCAAACTTCATTTGGTAAGCACCATAAGTTCCTAGTATATTTTTGAAGGTTTGGATATTAGAGCTTCTTTGCCGGCATGATTATCTACTAGTGTGCCATTTTCTAGTTGTAGAGTGGTTATATTGTTCTTGTGGAATCTTTTCGAAGCCGTTGCTTTGAGAAATTTTGGATCTTCATCTCCTAACTGTACCCACCGGATTGTGCATGGTTTCTTCCAGTAAAGTTTTTGATAATGTAGTGGTCTTAGAATGGGTTTCTTGAGAATCTGCCAAAAGTTGCTTTCTGGTAAAGTGAGATTTCTCCTATTTTCTCGAGCATCCAGGTCAGCCATCGTTGCATTAGAGTTATCAATGGCTACAGAGAGCTCGGATATTTCTGTACACCAATGCTTTAATTCTATTTGAGGGTTTTATCTTTTCTGCAGAGAACTATAGCATAATTTTCTTATCTAACATGTTTGCTCCATTCCGAAGTGACCAGATCAAGAAAACCTGGATGTTGCACCCAAAAGGATTCAAATCTCACCAAGTTTCTCTTTGGGATGGTTGTTTCAATGGTCTGAAACTAGTTTACCCAAAGGTTTCACCATTGTATTTGGGTATGAAATTGTCCAATTAGTGGAGGTAAGAAACCAGTCTAATTGTTCCAGAAGGGGGTAACTTTGCATGTTGCTCCATGTATATGATCTACCTTTAATTGGGAGTTCAATGAGTCCTTGCGTCCGGATGAAATCATTAAATGTGATCATATCATTAAAGTTGCCACCTGGTTTATTACGATTAATTGGGCTCCAAATATAGTTCAAATCACCAACTAATGACCAATCTTCAGTGCACGGAGTGTCGAGGTTTAGAAACCAATTTGTGTAATCCACCCCGGAGTCCCGCCGGCAAGGACCATATATATTAACCAAGGCCCATTCTTGAGCCGAATGAGTGGATTTGAATTTGATAACCAAGGCAAGGTCTTCTTCAATGAGTATTGTACCAGAAAAGATGGAGCTATTCCAGATGGTTATGATGCCACCAGCAGCACCATGAGAGGGAACGAATGCAAATTTATCAAACCTTTTGGGGCAGAAAGACTTAATGTACATATTATCAAAATCATGCTTTTAGTTTCTTGCAAGCAAATAACCACGCAACTACTAGAAGAAATAGCGTTCGCGAGAGCCAAAAGCTTAGGGTCTGGATTCAGGCCCCGGACGTTCCAACACAAAACATTCTAGTTCGAAAGAAGTACCATTGAAAGCTTAAAAGAAGAAAGATAGGTGATAATTAAGCAGTGGAGGGGCCATCCTCCGAGCCAGCAAGGAGCACGTCCTCAGACAGTTCTTCAGGTGGGATGGCGCACTAAATCACTCCAATGTGCTGGATCTCAGGGACAGACAAAGGTGGTGGGGCATCTCCAGCCTGATCATCAGATAGTTCAGTTATAGTCACAACAGATGCAACATTGGGGGTCACAGGGCACTAGGTTAATAGGTTAGTGACAAAACATGATATAGAATAACATATAAATGCATATAAACCATCCAAGATTGATACTATAAGAACATGGAACAATAAAAAAATATAGATATGTTGGAGACGTATCAATGGGCAAAGATGCCACATCTCCGTCGAATGGAGTTTCCACAAACCTATCAAGTTGCTCGATAATGAAAATATGAT
The DNA here is from genome assembly GCF_018294505.1 of Triticum aestivum. Lineage (NCBI taxonomy): Eukaryota > Viridiplantae > Streptophyta > Magnoliopsida > Poales > Poaceae > Triticum > Triticum aestivum. The sequence goes on from NC_057813.1 coordinate 332,880,824, forward strand.
TGTATTAGTGAGGAGCCTCTATGGATTCACGAGCAGGAGCAGCTTGGCTCGGTCGGAGGCATAGAGGCTAGAGGCTGGGCCAGAGCGGGGGCAAACTTGGTAGATTTTCCCTCCGAAGCATCATTAGCTTGTGGGGCATTTTGATCGGTTGGGGCAGCCTTGAGCTTCTTGAGAGGTGGCGCATAAGTTTTAGCAAAACTTGGGAATCCGTTCGCTTGGTTTGGAAGACTTCATAGGTGCCTCAACAACCAAATCCTTCAAATCAATTGCATTGGGATGAGGAGTGGCGTCGACATGCTATTGCAAAGTGATAGTTGCACGAGGAGTTTTTCTTTTAACAACAATTTTCTTTGGCGGAGCCTGAGGAGCAACAGGTGGATCAAGATCTTGTAGCACTATGGAATTGGTAATGTTAACTTTCTCACTAAGAGCGGCTGCTTCCTCCTTAGAGATAAGAGGATCATCAGCATCAGAGGGATCACTCATGCCCTACTCATCAGCAGGTGGTGACTTCTTTTTCTTTGGTGCACCTGAAAGCACAAGTGCTCCCTGGGTGGTTTTGGTAATTAATGTCAACATATCTCTTGTTGGACTAACACTTTTACCTAGTATGTTTCAAACAAGTTCAACAATGGAGTGGCATGGACTAAAGGATGTGGAACCCCTTCAAAATGCTAAGGACAAAGGATTGGCTCAAGCTCCAAGATCAAGACTCTACATTTTCTATTTTAGTGATCCAAGATCACATTGAGTCTATAGGAAAAGCCAATACTATCAAGAGGGGATGAGCTGTTGCTTAATGGCTTGCTTTCTCAAAGTGCTTAGTGATATTCTCCAAAGCCCTCAACTACTTTCTCACATCCACATATGTCCTAAACCAAAAGTCTAACTCGGCCCTACCGATTCTTTCCATCCGGCGCCACCGAGTTAAGATGTCTTAGCCACTGCCACAAACCCTAGGCAAATCGGTCTCGCCGATAGGGATCTCGGTCTCACCGAGATGGGATTGTAATCTCTCTGTGTATGTCCATTACCAAAATCTGTCTCACCGATTTTGAGTAATGGTACTACCGAGATTACAATGCAAACTCTCTGGTTAACTTATTACCAAAATCGGTCCTACCGAGTTTGTGTAATCGGTATCACCGAGTTTGTGTAATCGGTCTCACCGATATTACGTTATGCCCTAACCCTATCCATATCGGTCCTGCCGAGTTGCATGTCGGTCCCATCGAAACTCCTAACGGTCACTAGATTTGCTGAATCGGTTTGACCGAGTTTACCAATTCGGTCCCACCGAGTTTGGCAAGTTGTGTGTAACGGTTAGATTTTGTGTGGCGGCTATATATACCCCTCCACCCACTCTTCATTCGTGGAGAGAGCCATCAGAACGAACCTACACTTCCAACATACATTTTCTGAGAGAGAACCACCTACTCTTGTGTTGAGTCCAAGATATTCCATTCCTACCATATTAATCTTGACCTCTAGCCTTCCCCAAGTTGCTTTCCACTCAAATCTTCTTTCCATCAAATCCAAATCCCGTGAGAGAGAGTTGAGTGTTGAGGAGACTATCATTTGAAGCACAAGAGCAAGGAGTTCATCACCAACACACCATTTGTTACTTCTTGGAGAGTGGTGTCTCCTAGATTGGCTAGGTGTCACTTGGGAGCCTCCGACAAGATTGTGGAGTTGAACCAAGGAGTTTGTAAGGGCAAGGAGATCGCCTACTTCGTGAAGATCTACCGCTAGTGAGGCAAGTCCTTCGTGGGCGATGACCATGGTGGGATAGGCAAGGTTGCTTCTTCGTGGACCCTTCGTGGGTGGAGCCCTCCGTGGACTCACGCAACCCTTACCCTTTGTGGGTTGAAGTCTCCATCAATGTGGATGTACGATAGCACCACCTATCGGAACCATGACAAAAACATCCGTGTCTCCAATTGCGTTTGAATCCTCCAAACCCTTCCCTTTACATACTTGCAAGTTGCATGCTTTACTTTCCGTTGCCCATATACTCTTTGCATGCTTGCTTGATATATGTTGTGATTGTTAAACTTGTGCCAAAACTCCACTTGAACTTAAAGAAGTTAAAAACTGCAACTTTTGGTACTTAGTGTCTAATCACCCCCCTCTAGAAACCTCTTCTCGATCCTTTCAATTGGTATCAGAGCATTGGTATCCATTGCTTTGGTTTAAACACCATTGGAGGAAGATGGATGAGTCTACTATTGGGAGTCTTAGACATAGAGTGCTTATACTTGATGGAGGGTACTTTCATGAGTGGAAAAATGAGATGCTTGTGATTTTCAATCAAAATCATTTGAACAAGTACATTGCTAGTCCTTGTGCACCTCATGTTGATCCTATGCATCCTACTCTTGATGAGTCAATTGACATGATCCGCAATCTTAGAACTGTTGAACTTATCACTAGAGGCTTGCCTAGAAACTTGATTGAATGTTTGCCTACTCTTAAGTGTGCCTACACCATATGGAAATTTCTTGAGGAACATTTTCCAAATTATTCCTTAAAAAATCTTGATGAAATTTTCCATAAGTCTATTGCCTTGAGTAAGATGAATTCTAGTGATCCTATGTTTGGTGATTGTCTATTTGAGCTTACAAACCTTATGCATGCCAAAGGAGATGTTGGAATTATTAGTGATATTATTTCCGAAGCTATAAAAATTCATCAGCAAGATCATTGTCAAACTCACTCTAATGAATCACCCTCTCTAGGATTTGATCCACCACATGATGATGTTGAACATGGATACTATGATGAGGATGATGATAGTGACTTCGATCTTGATGATGCAATGAGACACTTTGGTCTTATGGCAAATCTTCGGGGATATATGGCAGGAGGAAAGGAATGGGTTCTTGATAGTGGATGTACCGATCATGACCGGAGATAAAGATATGTTTCATGAGCTTGCTGAAAACGATGGTCCTCGAAAGTATGTCACTTTTGGTGATAACTCAAAGGGTAAGGTGGTTGGCCTCGGTAAGGTGGCCATATCACATGATAGCTCCATACAAAATGTCATGCTCGTTGAATCTCTTGGCTACAACTTACTTTCAGTATCTAAATTGCTGATTTTGGTTTCAATGTCCTATTTAGTGAAGTAGATTGCCAAGTGTTTCATAGAGATAATCATAAAATGTTGTTTACCGGTGTACGTAGAGGTGATCTATACATTGTTGATTTCACTAAAAAGTCTCAACCTAGAACTTGCTTTATTGCTAAATCCTCTAAAGGTTGGTTATGGCATAGACGATTGGGTCATGTTGGCATGCGAAAACCTTTACAAGCTTATTAAAGGAAATCATATCCTTGGAGTTAATGATGTCATATTTGATAAGGATAGACTTTCCAGCACTTGTCAGGCAGGTAAACAGGTTGGAGGGAGGCATCCCGTGAAGAACATCATGACCACAAGGAGGCCACTCGAGCTACTTCACATGGATCTTTTTGGTCCCAACGCTTACAAAAGTCTCGGTGGAAATTCTTTTGGTCTAGTTATAGTTGATGATTTTTCAAGATTTAGGTGGGTGTTCTTTCTCGATGATAAATCACAGGTTCAAAAGATCTTCAAAAACTTCGCTGGGAAGGCCCAAAATCAATTTGAAGTGAAGATCAAGAAGGTTCACAGCGATAACAGAACGGAGTTCAAGAACGCAAATGTGGATACCTTTCTTGATGAAGAAGGTATTTCACATGAGTTCTCGGCTACGTACACACCTCAAGAAAATGGAGTTGTTGAGAGGAAGAACCGGACGCTCATCGAAATGTCGAGAACGATGCTTGATGAGTACAAGACGCCGAAGCACTTTTGGGCAGAAGCGGTTGAGACAGCTTGTCATGCAACAAATCACTTGTATCCTCACAAGATACTCGGCAAGACGACATACGAGCTCCTCACCGATAACAAACCCCAAGTTGGATACTTTCGAGCATTTGGCTCAAAGTGCTACATTCTTGATAAGCATCGTCGTTCTAAATATGCTCCTAAGTCTCATGAAGGTTTCCTACTTGGTTATGGCTCAAACTCTCACACATTCCGTGTCTACAACAATTTGACTCAAAAGGTTGAAGAAACGGTAGATGTGAAGTTTGATGAATATAACGGCTCGCAAGTAGAGAAATTGCCAATTGATGTAGGAGACAAAGACCCCTCGGAAGCAATCCAAGACTTGTCTATTGGAAAGATTCGTCCAACGGAGGTGAAGGAGAGTACCTTGTCCGTCCAAGTGGAAGCATCTACATCACGACAAGGTGAACCAAGAGTAGATACGAAAGCATCCACAAGTGGGACACACCAAGATGAAGAAAACGAGGAAGTGCATCAAGATGAACGTCAACAACCTCCTTCTCCACCACGACAAGAGAACGAAAACTCCAACAATGAAGAAGGCCAATAAGAAGAACAAGATGTTCAACCAAGACCCAAGAAAAAGCTTTCACGAGTTCGAGCAAGGATTGCTAAAGATCATCCCGTCGAGAAAATCTACAATGATATCCAAACCGGGAGAATCACTCGCTCTAAAACTCGTCTAGCTAACTTTTGTGAACACTATTCATTCATTTATAGCATTGAACCTATGAAGGTTGAAGAAGCATTGGAAGATCCGGATTGGATAAACGCCATGGATGAAGAGCTACACAACTTTGAGAGAAATCAAGTTTGGACATTGGTTGAGAAGCCCGACAACAACCACAACATCATCGGTACCAAATGGGTGTTTCGCAACAAGCAAGATGAAGATGGACAAGTAGTTCACAACAAAGAACGTTTCGTCGCCCAAGGCTACACACAAGTCAAAGGTATGGACTATGGTGAGACTTATGCTCCTGTTGCTAGACTTGAGTCCATTCGCATCTTACTTGCCTATGCTAATCACCATGATATCACCTTGTACCAAATGGACATTAAAAGTGCTTTTCTAAATGGTGAAATAGAGGAGGAAGTTTATGTTAAAGAACCTCCTGTCTTTGTTAATCCTAAGAAACCTGATCATGTTTACAAACTTCACAAAGCTCTTTATGGTCTTAAACAAGCTCCTAGAGCGTGGTATAAATGCTTGACCAAGTTCCTTATTAAAAAAGGCTTTGTAATTGGAAAAATAGATTCTACTCTTTTTACTAAAAGGGTGAATGGAGAACTATTTGTGTGCCAAATCTATGTTGATGATATTATATTTGGTTCTACTAGCCCTCATTTTAGTGAAAAGTTTCGAAAGCTAATGTCGGAGAAGTTTGAGATGTCTATGATGAGTGAAATCAAATTCTTTCTTGGTTTGAAAATCAAGCAAACTAAGGAAGCTACCTTTTTCTCTCAAACGAAGTACACCAAGGACTTATTCAAGAATTTCAATATGCGAGAATGCAAAAGTATGACTACACCCATGCCTACTAGTGGACATCTTGATTTGACAAAAGACGGTGAACCGGTCGATCAAAAGGTTTATCGCTCTATGATTGGTTCATTGTTATATCTATGTGCTTCACGTCCCGATATCATGCTAAGTGTGTGCATGTGTGCACATATCAAGATGCTCCTAAAGAATGTCATCTTAAGGACGTGAAAAGGATAGTGAGATATTTAATCCATACACCAAATTTTGGCATTTGGTATCCTAAGAGGGCCTCTTTCGATCTTGTTGGCTACTCCGACTCGGATTATGCCGGTGATAAGGTTGATAGAAAGTACACTTCGGGTACTTGTCAATTTCTTGGTAGATCTCTTGTGTCTTGGTCTTCCAAGAAACAAAACTCGGTATCCTTATCCACTGCCGAAGCGGAATACGTTGCCGCTGGTTCAGGTTGTGTTCAATTACTTTGGATGACCCAAACTCTTAAAGATTATGGGATATATGTGAAACATGTTCTATTACTCTGTGACAATGAAAGTGCTATCAAGATTGCTCACACTCCCATGCAACACTCTCGAACTAAGCATATTGAAGTTCGTCATCATTTCATTCGAGATCATGTGGATAAGGGTGACATTAATCTTAAGCACGTTCGCACCAAAGAACAATTAGCAGATATATTCACTAAACCACTTGATGTGAAAGTGTTTTGTAGGTTAAGAGGTGAATTGAACATCATAGATGGTTCAAACTTGGAGTAGGAACTCCATTGGATACATGCAAGACATGAGCTTATGACTAATCCTTGATATCTCTCTTATGATGAAAATCTTATGTCTTGGATATATTTGCACCGTGCATGTTATCTAACCCTTGTAGGTACTTGGATGAATCTAATTCTATGAGATTGCAACTCACTCACATCTTGAGCAATCTCTACATCACCAAGTATCTACACAATGGTGTTTGAATACAAGGAAGCACAAAACCATTCAAACATATCCTTTGACAAATTCTATGTTGATCTTCATGATTGTCATTTTGGATACACAAGTGCTCTTCCTTGCAAAAACTAACCCATGTAGGAAGATGAACTCAAATCCCAAGTGTTGCTCCCAACTCTTGATGAGCTACATCAACCTTGAGCAACCCACATAGGTTCAACTACATGATCACGATCAACACCACCACCCAAGGTATGTTATTCCGTCTTAGAGAAGCTTTACTCCAAGTCATGAGTCAAAGCAACTCGACAAGATGTGAACACATCAAGATGCTTAAACGAAAATGGTAACCCCATTTTGAGCTTAAATAATGAGTATGACCTATGATCAAGTGATCTCACTTGACTCCTAAGTTAATATACTCTAACATAGGTGACTTTGTTGCCAACCATTTCTAGATGAAGTTCTCGTGTGTTCTTTTCTGTGCTCTTGCATTTGTCTCATGCATATTTGTCCCCCCTTCCAAAAAAACTTCATCTAGATTTCTTTTCTTTTCTTCTCTTTTCTATTTGTTCTGCATTCCCTGCATCCAATTCATTGCAAATCTTTCTGTTAATTCCTTGCAAATCCTTGTGAGATCTTACTTGTATAGTGAGCTGAGGTGACAAATGCTTTCTCTGTGATGAACTCGGTCACACCGGTTTCTTGTTTTCGGTCTAACCGAATTCTTTCAGTGCAACCGAAGCATACAACTCGGTGCCACCGATTTCACTACAAGAAAGACATTTTGCCATTTATTCCTGCATTACTCTTGATCCAGCTCCACTCAATGAATCTTGTCCTCTACAAGCATCACATTTTTACTCAAGGACAAATCCATTCACGACAAATTCCAGAAGGGCCTTCTTGGAAATTGATGTCAAAGGGGGAGAGAGAGATCACATCAAAGCTTAATCACTCCAATAGGGGGAGAGAGAGATCTCTAGGGGGGGAGAATAGTCAAGAAGAGAGTAATCTTCAAGGATCCTAGATGCTCGGTGTTCAAGAGGAGAGATGCCACATGTCTTCTTGAGGGGAAAGACATGTTCATATGTGCTTATTTCATATGAGCTCTGATTATGCATTTTGCTCTGATTTTTTGTTCCCTATCTTCTCCCAGTATCCCATGCTAGATTCAGGGGGAGCAAGACATCTAAGGGAAGGAAGTCCTTAAATTCATTGCACATCTTTACCTTTGGGGACATGTCTATACTCAATGTGGTACTCAGTACTCACTCTCTACATGTCATCCCAGTCTTGGTACTCTTGTGGTTTCTTCTGTTTGCTCTGGCTAGTAGGTGTATCTGTGTTATCTAACCTTGTTTACGCAGGTTCGTTCCATCCTAAGCCAACTCAAGACCATAAGGTAAGTATATGCATCACAGTCATGTGTATGAGCAATTCTTGCTGATGTACATATTGTTTGCAAGAAGGACTCATGAGCATGAAGGTACATTTCCCACATACACATCTGTTGCTATCTTTTGCTCTGATGCATATGGCCAAGATACATGTAACACATTCCTTACTCTGTCATGTTTATGGATTCACATGATTCTATATTCCATATTCACATGATTGCATACATGTAGCGGGAGCCTATGCATGTTACATGTCTTTCCAAAGCTTTACTTGTTATTCTTTATAACTTTATCTAAAGCATTGATGTATGTTGTCATGAATTACCAAAAAGGGGGAGATTGAAAGCACAAGTGCTCCCTTGGTGGTTTTGGTAATTAATGTCAACATATCTCTTGTTGGACTAACACTTTTACCTAGTATGTTTCAGACAAGTTCAACAATGGAGTGGCATGGATTAAAGGATGCGGAACCCCTTCAAAATGCTAAGGACAAAGGATTGGCTCAAGCTCCAAGATCAAGACTCTACATTTTCTATTTTAGTGATCCAAGATCACATTGAGTCTATAGGAAAAGCCAACACTATCAAGAGGGGATGAGGTGTTGCTTAATGGCTTGCTTGCTCAAAGTGCTTAGTGATATGCTCCAAAGCCCTCAACTACTTTCTCATATCCACATATGTCCTAAACCAAAAGTCTAACTCGGCCCTACCGATTCTTTCCATCCAGCGCCACTGAGTTCAGATGTCTTAGCCACTTCCACAAACCCTAGGCAAATCGGTCTCACCGATAGGGATTTCGGTCTCACCGAGATGGGATTGTAATCTCTCTGTGTATGTCCATTACCAAAATCGGTCTCACCGAGTTTGAGTAATCGGTACTACCGAGATTGCAATGCAAACTCTCCGGTTAACTTATTGCCAAAATCGGTCCTACCGAGTTCGTCTAATCGGTCTCACCGAGTTTGCCTTACCAACTATCTGGTTAGATTATTACCAAAATCGGTCCCACCGAGTATGTGTAATCGGTCTCATCGAGATTACGTTATGCCTTAACCCTATCCATATCGGTTCTACCGAGTTGCATGTCGGTCCCATCGAAAATCCTAATGGTCACTAGATTTGCTGAATTGGTTTGACCGAGTTTACCAATTCGGTCCCACGAAGTTTGGCAAGTTGTTGTAATGGTTAGATTTTGTGTGGAGGCTATCTATACCCCTCCACCCACTCTTCATTCGTGGGGAGAGCCATCAGAACGAACCTACACTTCCAGCATACATTTTCTGAGAGAGAACCACCTACTCTTGTGTTGAGTCCAAGATATTCCATTCCTACCATATGAATCTTGATCTCTAGCCTTCCCCAAGTTGCTTTCAACTCAAATCTTCTTTCCATCAAATCGAAATCCTGTGAGAGAGAGTTGAGTGTTGGGGAGACTATCATTTGAAGCACAAGAGCAAGGAGTTCATCACCAACACACCATTTGTTACTTCTTGGAGAGTGGTGTCTCCTAGATTGGCTAGGTGTCACTTCGGAGCCTCCGACAAGATTGTGGAGTTGAACCAATGAGTTTGTAAGGGCAAAGAGATCGCCTACTTCGTGAAGATCTACCGCTAGTGAGGCAAGTCCTTCGTGGGCGATGACCATGGTGGGATAGACAAGGTTGCTTCTTCGTGGACCCTTCATGGGTGGAGCCCTCCGTGGACTCGCGCAACCATTACCCTTTGTGGGTTGATGTCTCCATCAACATGGATGTACGATAGCACCACCTATCAGAACCATGACAAAAACATCCGTGTCTCCAATTGCGTTTGAATCCTCCAAACCGTTCCCTTTACATACTTGCAAGTTGCATGCTTTACTTTCCGCTGCCCATATACTCTTTGCATGCTTGCTTGATCTGTGTTGTGATTGTTAAACTTGTGCCAAAACTCCACTTGAACTTAAAGAAGTTAAAAACTGCAACTTTTGGTACTTAGTGTCTAATCACCCCTCCTCTAGACACCTCTTCTCGATCCTTTCAGCACCCTTCTTGTTCAAAGGAGAGCTCGGATCATGCTTTCATTTAGTGTGGTCTTCGGGTTTTCCTTTCGCCTTTTTCTTCTATAGATCATATTTAAGTAGGCAAAGGTTTTCAGCTTCCTTAAGCCTTTTCTTTTCGGCATGCTTGGCTTTCTTTGCAGCATTCTATTGACGTTTGAGAAGTTCTTCAGGAAATTCAGCGGGTATGAGCAATGATGATTCATAAACATCAGGTGGAGGAGGAGGTCTTGCTTTTGGACCCTTGCAAGGTATGAGAGAAATTTCCTGGCAATCATCCCATGGTGGATGAAAAGCAAAGTTCTTAGCACATCGAGGGTGAATGAACTTATAGAAGATTGATTGCACATCCAATGACGTTGAATATTTTACAGACGCTTTTCTCTTTGATCCTTGGTTTCTCCTTCAACGGTTTTGTAATCATCATGAGATATATATATTCTGAGTTGTTTGTGTATGGCTGCCAACCACCCTTTCTCTTTGTCTTCAAATCAGTCTCTTTTTACTCGTTGTTCGGATCATCAGATTTCTTTCGCTTGCTCATTGAGGGGCCTACCACTTGGTCCTTTGCATTTGGAGCTTTTGGTTCATCAGTTGTGCCTACGAATAGATCTTCTTCCCTGTTAGTGCAATCCACTGGTTGGGCAGAATCTTTGACACACTGCATTTCCTTGTGAATAAGAATAGATCCGAGGGAAAATGGGATAGTGTTACAAAAATGCACACAGCGAGAGTTTTGAAAGAAACAGGTGTTGATGAAAATAGATGCATGCCTTTAGTAATGTTTTGAGAGAAGTAAATGACCAGGTTTAACTAGTAGATCGAAGAGATATACTAGCTATCGAGCCAACCATTTCATTCGCTCGAGATAGAACACAAACCATAGATCTGAACTTGGAGAGAGGAACAACTCCAAACCGCATCGATGAATTTTACCTAACGGGGAAGATCTGAGGAACACACTAAAATTCCGTGAAAATTTGTCACATCCCTAGATGCTGGTAGTGCTCTAGGCTAGCTCATGTGTGTATCATGGTTAAATTCAAATGAAATTTGAATTGAGGAAATTTTCAAAGCCTCAGAATCCTTTAAAAAATGATCAAGATAAAAATTGCTTCAAATAAGTCCAAGAAAATGTTCTTGTTATCCTCTGGAAATATTGGCAAGAGGTAAAATCCAAACCAATATTTTTGGTGTCTCAGAAACATCTAAATTGGGCATTTGAATTAAATCAATAATTATTTGAATTGGATTTATATCTACTATTAAATAAATATAGGTCCAATAATTCTGAAATATTTTGTGGAGCATTGTTTTAATTCTTTTAGCTCCTAAAAATATTGTCAGAAGCAAAATAAATTGAATTGGTTTCAAAACCAAATTCAAAACAAACAGAACAAAAATAGAAAACAGTAAATAAAAAGAAAAGAGAAGGTACTACCTGGCGCTCACCTGTGCTGGCCCAGCCCCCCCCCCCTGTGCAGCCCACCTGCGCGGCCCAGCCCACCTCCTCCTCCCCCTTGTCCTCTTCCTCCTCTGCCAGGAGGACGGACACCGCGACACCGCCGCGCGCGCCACCTCCACCCTGCTCGGCCACCTCCTGCTTCCTCCCTGGCCTCCCCAGCGACGCCCCGGACGACGCCACGCGCCTCCCCGACCCCCCTCACTTCCCCCTCACTCTTCTTCGCTCCTTCCCCTCCTCTGTTATCCTCACCGAGTGGAGCCCCTCGCCGCCGCTTGCCATAACCACGACCACCGGGCCTCCCTCGCTCCCCCGACTAGCCCAGAGGCTCCGCCTCGACCCCCTCCTTCCTCCCCACCGACCCACGGCCTCCGGAAGCCCCGCAACGCCGCCACCATCGCCCTTCCGTCGCCGGCCACCGAAGCTCGCCGCCGTTCGATTCGCCGCCGACAGGACGTCCCCGAGCCCACCTAGCGTCTCGTCCGACTCCCCGTGAGCTCCTCTTCTCTTTTCCCCACTCCCCGCACCTGATTTCGTCCCCTAGCTCCTTCTTCCACCACGGCCGAAGCTCGCCGCCGCCGTGCCTCGTCGCCGTCGTGGCCAGAGCCACTGGAGCTCCCACCTGAGTGCACCATCGTGCTCAGCACGATCACATGAACCCGTAGACGCCCACAACGCCCCCTCCCGTGCTCTGTAACGCCACCCCGAGTTTGCCCGAGCTCCGGCAGCCGCAAAAGAGCTCGCCGCCGGCAGCTCCGGCCACCCCAGCCTCCGCCACCGCCACCGTTGGATGCGCCACTCCACCCTCTCCCCGTAGCTGCTCCCTGCGCGCCAAAAGAGCCCCTGTAGTTGGTCTCCGACGCGCACCACCGCGTCTGGCCTCGCCGGCGTCAAGCCGCCGGTGGGTCTGACCCACGTTGACCACGGCGGGACCCCCCCCCCCTCTCTCTGGGTCGATGACAGGTGGGGCCAGCCCCCCTGTTAATTAGTTTAACTATTTTATTTTAACTACCCCTTCTGCTGACACTGACAGGTGGGCCCCCGCCATCAGGTGATTAGCTTAAGCTAATCACCACCTAATCTAACCCCAGAGCCACTAACATGTGGGCCCTAGTGCCCTAATCTTTAATTAAATTAAACTAACCCCCCCTGTCTAACCTGTGTCACTGACGTGTGGGCCCCACACGTCAGGTTTGACTCTGAGCGCCCAGTTGACCTGCTGACGTCACTGTGACGTCAGGCTGACGCAATAAGTATTTTCTGGATTTAATTTAATTCTGAAATTCTAGAAAATAGCTAAAACTTCTAAAATTCATAGAAATTAAACCGTAACTCCAAATTAAATAATTTATATATGAAAAATTATCAGAAAAATTCAAGGAATCCATCTGTACCATTTTCATGCATGATAGAACAACTTATCACTACTGTTTAGGGCAAATGAAGTGAATGACATTTAAATAAACACATATGGAGTTTGAATTTGAATATTGGATTCAAACCAACTTCATTTAATCTGGTTTTAGGTGCATTAGCCCAAAACACAGCATATTTCCATGTCACATTCATGCATCATATTGTGCATTGCATTTGATTGTGTTTTTCCTCAGTTGCCGGTGATTGCCCCCTTTCGATAGACGTGATACCGATGATGTGATCGTTGACACTGATGAAGACTCAATGTTATCTTCAGAAGTGCCAGGCAAGCAAAACCCCCTTGTTCATTCCGATACAATCCCACTCTCTCGCTCCTGCTCTCTTTTACTGCATTAGGACAACACCGATTCAACTGTTACTTGCTGCGGTAGCTGAACCCCTTTATCCTCTGCATGACCTGTCATTGCCACAGTAAATAGATGAAACCCACTAGCATGAGTAGGAATTGTTTGAGCCCTGTTGTGCCTACTCAATCATGCTTGTTTGTCATGCCTGCTACTGCTTAGAGTTGAGTCAGGTCTGATTCATCGGGGATGAATCAGAGGTGTGTGAACATGTCCTACTGTGTGTGAGCTAAGTGTGTGAACACGATTTGGTAAAGGTAGCGGTGAGAGGCCATGTAGGAGTACATGGTGGGTTGTCTCATTGTAGCCGTCCTCAGGACTGAGTTCTGTGTTTGTGATCCATGATTCAGCTACTACCATACATTGGGCCCTGAAATATGACCCCGCTCGACTTCTTATTCACCCTAGCTCTCTGTCCAGGAGTTGCAAGTAGTTTCTGGTGTTTGTAGCCTACTGGAGGCCGTGGACAGCGCTGACCATAGGGGTGGGCTGTGATGCGGTAGGTACGTGGCACGGTGTACCGGATGCCCGTTTAGTATCTCGGGAACCCTGTTCACATCGTTTGGGGCTGTGAGCGAAACTCCGGCCGGATCTCCTCATGGATGGAACCCGAATAGGCGATAAACCTGGACTAGAGACTTGAGTGTTTAGGTAGGTCGTGGTCTACACCCACGTCGGCTTTCGCTTGAAGTCTGCCGAGCACATGTCGTGTGCAGACGCTAAGTGGTGGAAACATGTATGAAGAAGTACACCCCTGCAGGGTTAACATCATCTATTCGAATAGCCGTGTCCACGGAAAAGGACTTCTGGGTTGCTTATATCAGTTCATAGACAAGTGAAAGTGGATACTCTAAAATACGCAAGATAAGCGTGAGTGCTATGGATGGCGTTCTCGTAGGGAGACGGGGGTGGATCCATAGTGGTGTATTGATATGGTGAATATGTGGACTCGTGTGCGCCACCTCAAAAAGTTACTCGCAGTCGTAGTTCAGGATAGCCACCGAGTCAAAGCTGGCTTGCTGCAGTTAAACCCCACCATCCCTTTGTTGATAATGATGCATATGTAGATAGTTCTGATGTAAGTCTTGCTGGGTACATTTGTACTCACGTTTGCCTATTTTATGTTTTTGCAGAGAGACTTCAGTCTCACTAGTATTTCCGCGTGGTCTTCGATGTTTAGCTTGTTACCTTAGCTACGATCTTGTGCCTCGGCAGGATTTGGTAGATAGTCAGGCTTCTCAGCCTTTTTCATTTATAGATGTCTGTACTCAGACATGATAGCTTCCGCTTGTGCTTGATTTGTATGCTCTGAATGTTGGGTCATGAGACCCATGTTTGTAATATCTCGCTCCTCGGAGCCTATTGAATAGATTACTTGAGTCATAGAGTCATGTTGTGATGCCATGTTGTATTGCACATATCGAGCATATTGTGTGTATGTTATTGAAATGCTTGGTATGTGTGGGATCTGACCATCTAGTTGTTTATCTTTAGTAGCCTCTCTTACCGGGAAATGTCTCCTAGTGTTTCCACTGAGCCATGGTAGCTTGCTACTGCTCCGGAACACTTAGGCTGGCCGGCATGTGTCCTTCTTCGTTCCTGTGTCTGTCCCTTCGGGGAAATGTCACGCGGTGAATACCGGAGTCCTGTTAGCCCGCTACAGCCCGGTTCACCGGAGTCCTGCTAGCCCAGTGCTACAGCCTGGATTCACTCGCTGATGACCGACACGTTCGATGCTGGGTCATGGATGCCTGTCCCTGTAAGTCTGTGCCGCTTTGGGTTTACGACTAGCCATGTCAGCCCGGGCTCCTTATCATATGGATGCTAGCGACACTGTCATATACGTGTGCCAAAAGGCGCAAACGGTCCCGGGCAAAGGTAAGGTGACACCCGTGGGAATACCGTGCGTGAGGCCGCAAAGTGATATGAGGTGTTACATGCTAGATCGATGTGGCATTGAGTCGGGGTCCTGACAGCGTTGGTATCAAAGCTTGACTGCCTGTAGGATTACCAAGCCAAACTGGTCGAAGTTGAGTCTAGAAATTCTTTAGTTATATAAGGGAATTGATTGTGGGATGGAACGTATGGCTCTTTTACTCCTTATACCTCATGGCCTTCTGATCTGAGTCATCATCTTCTCTTCTACGGGGATTAAGAACTAGGCTATCTCTTCTTTCCATCAGGATCACGTGTTACTAATCCGTAGACTTATAAGATTGTTGGATTAAGCCTCAGTTCAGTTTCTACCTCTGTATGTTAATTATTGATCTCGAGACCTTGATATTGTGCTTCTGAGTGGTTATGCCACCATTTTTGTGAATGTCTCAAATCTCTTCTGAGCATTTACAGCCGTTATGCTGTCCGAGTCATCCCAGGTTTCTAAGTAGTCTGATGCATTTGCAAATCCTTTCTTTCCGTTTCAATGTTCCCATAGGCCAGATTAACCACACTAATCAGCGAGTTGAGGTACTCCGTTACCTTGACACATATGTTGGAGATATTATTATGACCCTAGGTGTCTTAGGGGATCATCTAGTAATTTAGCCATGATTTGTGTTCCCAGTGTGATGATTCTGGCCATCATTCTCGAAAGCATCCCGTGGTGCTACTTAGTAATAGGTATTCTGTTCCTGGGCTTTGAACCCGAGATTCACTTTACTTACTTCATGTTGATAGTGTTTGCTAGTTCCTTCAGGATATTGGTAACTTTGCGATAGTCCTTGAGGTCCGTGGTATTTCCTTCTTCCAAATACTATGAACCGCTTATGGCAGATGTTTATTGGATCAAAAGATCACAATTAGAGTACTCTTGAGGAGTTCTCCATTCATAAATCGTGACTCTGCCAGTTCTACCTTTCTGCATGAGTTATCCGGAAGAAATATGTTGAACTTGGTTCGACATACTAATCTATGCATCCACAACTCAGAAAATTATATGTTCCTTTGAGTTGTTCTCCTTAGTTGCATTCTGACCCTCGTCTATCAATTGATAGTCAAGAGTATGCGTGCGTTCGTTTATCGATGCCTATTACTCTTGTGGTCCGTCAAGCCATTCTGTCCTGAATGACTTGGAGAAACAAACTCCAGTACCTCATCCATATCTAGGATTGGGTCAAAGTAGTTGTATTCCGCAGATCAAATGCCAATCCAGCTTTTGGTTCTGTTCTACCTTGGAGTATTACCCCCTTTATGTCAGAATTGTCATGAGAACTGCACCAACTCTCATGAATTTTGACGTAGTGATACTTCTCACCATCATTAGTCATTCCTCGCCCCTCGTGTTGATGCAACCGGAATACCGACAAATGAATTGTGATGTGTGAAATCAATACTCCCAGCAACTTCGTTGCTTGGTAGTTAAAGGATAATAGTTTCATTCTTAGCGTGTTGGTTTTTGAATCATCCTTCTAAGACTGATCGTGCTACCTAGTCCTTATTTCGGTGCACCCTTCGATTGATGAGTTAGGATCTTGTCAAGTCCTCACTCATTTGATCATATCGTCTTGCCCTCAAAAGCGAGATTGTTCTCTAGCTTAGTAACATACCGGTGGTTCGTGATTTTCCGAATATCTTCTCGGAAGTATTACCAGGTTGTTCCCTGACTGTTATGTTGAGCTCGTGATCAAGTTGGTTTCTTGTGAACCACCTTCTCTCCAAGAATCGGTGTTAGATATCCCTGAGCTAGTTGGTTAAGCTAGACAACAACTTGGAGAGTTGGAAGATAAAAGCTTGCCTTACTTAGTTCGTTCCAAAGGGATATTCTTGTGTAGTGTGTGTTGAAGAAAGATGATATCTTCATCGATTGGTCCTTGTGATCAGTTGTTGGACCTATTGTCTTATCAATCCGTTGATTTGAGTGTGGGCTATCGTCAAATCAAATCAGTACCAACGATGCTCGTAATGTTGTCTTATTCGTGGTTGATCCCCCTAGCATGCACCATTACATCTTTGGTCTGACCAATACTATCACCGTGTTCACTTAACTATGGAATTCCTTTTAAAAGGAAACCTAGATGAATTGTTGTTGAGCCCATTGACAACATCCTTATCTCCTCCATAATTTGCTGAACATTAAGCTAGTGTTGGAAACTTTTGAAGCATTTCCTTCATGCTAGCTCATGAAGTATTTGTTTGATGAAAGGAGTGACTTCCTCTTATACACGTGCATTTGGTGAAAGTTGCCGCCGTGAATTTGAGAAAGCTAGTTTTGTTTCCTTGGCATCATCCCAAATCAGTCATGCACACGTGCGAAGTATTCTGTGGTCTGGAGACTTGCAACCTTCATTCCATATGTGTCCCGAGCACACCAAGCCACTGATTGATTTGTTCAAGGAGAAGAAGTTCCTTCATAAGAGCTAATCATATGACTTATGCAAGGACTTCGTTATCCACGGTGATGGTTCCCAACCAGAACTCGGTAGTGTTTTATTATAAGACTACTTCGTGGTCATGCTTGTCTGGGACAACGTGTTCACATGTTTGTAGCAGAACCAGCTCATGTTTTGGAGCTTGCTATCGTAGTTCATTCCCCGAGAATCTCGCAACGTCATCTCGTCGATTTGTGTTGCAAACTTCCGTTTTTCTTCCTAGACTCGATGAGTCTGGAATATCCTGACACCAACCAGATCTGAATCTCAGGCAGATATGATGGTTGGCATATTTCCCAAGAATTATAATATTGGTCGCGCGATAACCGGTAAAGTGGATGTCGTGGCCAACACACCCAGCCGGAAAACCTGTTATTATAATATCTTGATTGATAAAGTTGGCCACCTCCCCATAGGGATTTCGTAGGATTTACTCCCTAGTTGCCCTATGGATTTTTGAGATCCCGAAGTCCGACCTTTTACTTGATGTTCTAGATATCAAACCATATCTATGGGTGGATTACGCTAGCACATCAAGGAGAATATTAGAAGCGGAGTGCTAAGTGTCTCTCGGTCGATCATCCAGATTTTGTTTCCTTGGCCTCGCTAAGGTGAAATCTGAGAAAGTGTTATCTTCCTTTGCATCTGCATCATCCATCATCATTCACCATAATAGTATGATGTGTTGCCAGGATCCTTGACACGGATATTGGTAAAATCCTGATGAATGTGGAAATGCTCAAGTTCTTGAGAGCACGCACAAGCGCTACGTCTTATCATCGGCACTAGCTGGGATTGCCCCAGATTTCCTCGGCAATGCTATGACCTTTTCAAACAGTGAGTTCACTTTCTATTGTTGGGTTCTTTCCCAGTTACCAGAATCATTCCCAGCATTGCATTTTGTTCCTAGCTTGCACCGCCAATGTGTCATTCTACCATGGGTCTCTTCCATTTCCGGTGATAAGAAAATTCATCCATTACGTTGTCTTCAACAAGGTAATCCACATCATCCAAGTCCGAGTATGCCATTCTACCGACCCCGCCAATCGATTGCTGTGATTTGCCTTAGGCTGATATAGAGAGTTTCAATGATCTGAATCAAAGGTAATTCTTTTTGCCACTTAAGGTAATAATCTACGAATCACCCTCCTCCAGGATGTTTCGTCGTGGTATCATGGCAACTTAACTCCTCGCTACGTGGACAATCGTTTACCACCCTCTAAAGTGTGGAATTGTTGTCTACCTAGTGAACCTCGTCACCTGCTCCACTCCATTCCTCTAGAGGTGTGCTTCGTCTCTCAGCTCGAGAGATGTTGCTATGTCCCATTCCGGGAGTTAATCCTAAGTTGTTCGACCTTCGAGAAGACCGATCCTTCTAGAGTTTTCCTTTCCTATTCTTGTCATGATTAGCTGGAGTTCTCAGAGCAAGACGACAAGACAAAGATGGTGTTCAAATCAACGTTCATTTGAAGTGCAACCTGGATCGTGAAGATTGTACTAGTTTCCGTTTCCCCTTCATCCTACCCTACGCTTGAATCTCGAGACGAGATTCTTGTTTAGTGGGGGTGAGTTGTCACATCCCTAGATGCTGGTAGTGCTCTAGGCTAGCTCATGTGTGTATCATGGTTAAATTCAAATGAAATTTGAATTGAGGAAATTTTCAAAGCCTCAGAATCCTTTAAAAAAATGATCAAGATAAAAATTGCTTCAAATAAGTCCAAGAAAATGTTCTTGTTATCCTCTGGAAATATTGGCAAGAGGTAAAATCCAAACCAATATTTTTGGTGTCTCAGAAACATCTAAATTGGGCATTTGAATTAAATCAATAATTATTTGAATTGGATTTATATCTACTATTAAATAAATATAGGTCCAATAATTCTGAAATATTTTGTGGAGCATTGTTTTAATTCTTTTAGCTCCTAAAAATATTGTCAGAAGCAAAATAAATTGAATTGGTTTCAAAACCAAATTCAAAACAAACAGAACAAAAATAGAAAACAGTAAATAAAAAGAAAAGAGAAGGTACTACCTGGCGCTCACCTGTGCTGGCCCAGCCCCCCCCCCCTGTGCAGCCCACCTGCGCGGCCCAGCCCACCTCCTCCTCCCCCTTGTCCTCTTCCTCCTCTGCCAGGAGGACGGACACCGCGACACCGCCGCGCGCGCCACCTCCACCCTGCTCGGCCACCTCCTGCTTCCTCCCTGGCCTCCCCAGCGACGCCCCGGACGACGCCACGCGCCTCCCCGACCCCTCTCACTTCTCCCTCACTCTTCTTCGCTCCTTCCCCTCCTCTGTTATCCTCACCGAGCGGAGCCCCTCGCCGCCGCTCGCCATAACCACGGCCACCGGGCCTCCCTCGCTCCCCCGACTAGCCCAGAGGCTCCGCCTCGACCCCCTCCTTCCTCCCCACCGACCCACAGCCTCCGGAAGCCCCGCAACACCGCCACCATCGCCGTTCCGTCGCCGGCCACCGAAGCTCGCCGCCGTTCGATTCGCCGCCGACAGGACGTCCCCGAGCCCACCTAGCGTCTCGTCCGACTCCCCGTGAGCTCCTCTTCTCTTTTCCCCACTCCCCGCACCTGATTTCGTCCCCTAGCTCCTTCTTCCACCACGGCCGAAGCTCGCCGCCGCCGTGCCTCGTCGCCGTCGTGGCCAGAGCCACTGGAGCTCCCACCTGAGTGCACCATCGTGCTCAGCACGATCACATGAACCCGTAGACGCCCACAACGCCCCCTCCCGTGCTCTGTAACGCCACCCCGAGTTTGCCCGAGCTCCGGCAGCCGCAAAAGAGCTCGCCGCCGGCAGCTCCGGCCACCCCAGCCTCCGCCACCGCCACCGTTGGATGCGCCACTCCACCCTCTCCCCGTAGCTGCTCCCTGCGCGCCAAAAGAGCCCCTGTAGTTGGTCTCCGACGCGCACCACCGCGTCTGGCCTCGCCGGCGTCAAGCCGCCGGTGGGTCTGACCCACGTTGACCACGGCGGGACCCCCCCCTCTCTCTGGGTCGATGACAGGTGGGGCCAGCCCCCCCTGTTAATTAGTTTAACTATTTTATTTTAACTACCCCTTCTGCTGACACTGACAGGTGGGCCCCCGCCATCAGGTGATTAGCTTAAGCTAATCACCACCTAATCTAACCCCAGAGCCACTGACATGTGGGCCCTAGTGCCCTAATCTTTAATTAAATTAAACTAACCCCCCCTGTCTAACCTGTGTCACTGACGTGTGGCCCCCACACGTCAGGTTTGACTCTGAGCGCCCAGTTGACCTGCTGACGTCACTGTGACGTAAGGCTGACGCAATAAGTATTTTCTGGATTTAATTTAATTCTGAAATTCCAGAAAATAGCTAAAACTTCTAAAATTCATAGAAATTCAACCGTAACTCCAAATTAAATAATTTATATATGAAAAATTATCAGAAAAATTCAAGGAATCCATCTGTACCATTTTCATGCATGATAGAACAACTTATCACTACTGTTTAGGGCAAATGAAGTGAATGACATTTAAATAAACACATATGGAGTTTGAATTTGAATCTTGGATTCAAACCAACTTCATTTAATCTGGTTTTAGGTGCATTAGCCCAAAACACAGCATATTTCTATGTCACATTCATGCATCATATTGTGCATTGCATTTGATTGTGTTTTTCCTCAGTTGCCGGTGATTGCCCCCTTTCGATAGACGTGATACCGATGATGTGATCGTTGACACTGATGAAGACTCAATGTTATCTTCAGAAGTGCCAGGCAAGCAAACCCCCTTGTTCATTCCGATACAATCCCACTCTCTCGCTCCTGCTCTCTTTTACTGCATTAGGACAACACCGATTCAACTGTTACATGCTGCGGTAGTTGAACCCCTTTATCCTCTGCATGACCTGTCATTGCCACAGTAAATAGATGAAACCCACTAGCATGAGTAGGAATTGTTTGAGCCCTGTTGTGCCTACTCAATCATGCTTGTTTGTCATGCCTGCTACTGCTTAGAGTTGAGTCAGGTCTGATTCATCGGGGATGAATCAGAGGTGTGTGAACATGTCCTACTGTGTGTGAGCTAAGTGTGTGAACACGATTTGGTAAAGGTAGCGGTGAGAGGCCATGTAGGAGTACATGGTGGGTTGTCTCATTGTAGCCGTCCTTAGGAATTGAGTTCTGTGTTTGTGATCCATGATTCAGCTACTACCATACATTGGGCCCTGAAATATGACCCTGCTCGACTTCTTATTCAACCTAGCTCTCTGTCCAGGAGTTGCAAGTAGTTTCTGGTGTTTCTAGCCTACTGGAGGCCGTGGACAGCGCTGACCGTAGGGGTGGGCTGTGATGCGGTAGGTACGTGGCACGGTGTACCGGATGCCCGTTTGGTATCTCGGGAACCCTGTTCACATCGTTTGGGGCTGTGAGCGAAACTCCGGCGGGATCTCCTCATGGATGGAACCCGAATAGGCGATAAACCTGGACTAGAGACTTGAGTGTTTAGGTAGGTCGTGGTCTACACCCATGTCGGCTTTCGCTTGAAGTCTGCCGAGCACATGTCGTGTGCAGACGCTAAGTGGTGGAAACATGTATGAAGAAGTAAACCCCTGCAGGGTTAACATCATCTATTCGAATAGCCGTGTCCACGGAAAAGGACTTCTAGGTTGCTTATATCAGTTCATAGACAAGTGAAAGTGGATACTCTAAAATACGCAAGATAAGCGTGAGTCCTATGGTTGGCGTTCTCGTAGGGAGACGGGGGCGGATCCATAGTGGTGTATTGATATGGTGAATATGTGGACTCGTGTGCGCCACCTCAAAAAGTTACTCGCAGTCGTAGTTCAGGATAGCCACCGAGTCAAAGCTGGCTTGCTGCAGTTAAACCCCACCATCCCTTTGTTGATAATGATGCATATGTAGATAGTTCTGATGTAAGTCTTGCTGGGTACATTTGTACTCACGTTTGCCTATTTTATGTTTTTGCAGAGAGACTTCAGTCTCACTAGTATTTCCGCGTGGTCTTCGACGTTTAGCTTGTTACCTCAGCTACGATCTTGTGCCTCGGCAGGATTTGGTAGATAGTCAGGCTTCTCAGCCTTTTTCATTTATAGATGTCTGTACTCAGACATGATAGCTTCCGCTTGTGCTTGATTTGTATGCTCTGAATGTTGGGTCATGGGACCCATGTTTGTAATATCTCGCTCCTCGAAGCCTATTGAATAGATTACTTGAGTCATAGAGTCATGTTGTGATGCCATGTTGTATTGCACATATCGAGCATATTGTGTGTATGTTATTGAAATGCTTGGTCTGTGTGGGATCTGACCATCTAGTTGTTTATCTTTAGTAGCCTCTCTTACCGGGAAATGTCTCCTAGTGTTTCCACTGATACACGGTAGCTTGCTACTGCTCCGGAACACTTAGGCTGGCCGGCATGTGTCCTTCTTTGTTCATGTGTCTGTCCCTTCGGGGAAATGTCACGCGGTGAATACCGGAGTCCTGTTAGCCCGCTACAGCCCGGTTCACCGGAGTCCTGCTAGCCCAGTGCTACAGCCTGGATTCACTCGCTGATGACCGACACGTTCGATGCTGGGTCATGGATGCCTGTCCCTGTAAGTCTGTGCCGCTTTGGGTTTACGACTAGCCATGTCAGCCCGGGCTCCTTATCATATGGATGCTAGCGACACTGTCATATACGTGTGCCAAAAGGCGCAAACGGTCCCGGGCAAAGGTAAGGCGACACCCGTGGGAATACCGTGCGTGAGGCCGCAAAGTGATATGAGGTGTTACATGCTAGATCGATGTGGCATTGAGTCGGGGTCCTGACAAAATTACTGCAGATGAACTCAAACGGATAAACAGAAGCCCGAGTCCATGCTACACATACCCTCCCTTAGTGATGTGCCGCTGCTATGGTGACGCGGAGTAGGAGATGACCCACGGTGGCGAGGAAGGACTCCAGTGACCAACTACCGGCAGCTAAGCAGCGAGGTTGATCAGCGACATCATGCTCGCGGTGGATCGATACAATTGGGGTTCGGAGGAAAAGTAGGATGGCAAAGATGAAGTGTATTGGTGGAAGGGGTGGTGCAGTATTAATATGCGAGAGGAAATAACCGCATCCGCTGGATCTGATCAAACGGCCACAGTCAGAGGACTTTGGCAATTCAACGACCCAGATTTAATGGCAGTTGTTGAATATAATGTGGTAACCGTCATCAAAGACGCGGTCCTAACTTGGGCGGGAAGCCCCAAATTTTTGACGGCTTTCGCCAAAAGAGATATGACTTGGAACGAAAAAAATCATGGTCAAGGGCACCAGATATGTTTTCTACAAATAAATTTGTGCATTTATAACGAAGCAACATAGGTTGGAAGAGATAGACGATAATGAAACAAGGGGTCCTACACATTTCACTCAGACGAAAAACAACAACCGAATGGAAAGATATGAGTGAAATGCATTCGGACAGAAACACAAGCACAAGCACGATAGAAAGAAAAAGAGACAAAGATAATGTGGTGGTGTGACCCATCGTATAAGAACTGTATGACCACGAGCGTCACACAACTAGTCATGGCACCCAGTTAGTCTAATTCTTCGTTAATGTATTCACTCTCAGAAAGCAAATTTCACTTTGTCGAAATTTTCAAACTCCTCGAATGTTATTGTAACATCCCAAATTTTCAATTTGGAATGTTATACATAGATCATCCATGCATATCATATTTTATTGCATTTCCGTTCCACGATCCTTGAAATCCTAAGCAACTCAAGGACCCTCGGAGAGAGTTGGGGATTTCCCGATTTCATATGTGATTTTCCTATCAAATAATGAAACGAGGATTTTGATTTTAATTATTTTTCTCTCCAAAAGATATTTCTTATAAAAAAATATGAGAGGAGATAATATGACTTCTCCAAAATAAACTGAAATATTGGAGGAAAAATGTTAAAATCATTTGTTATATTTTATTTGAGTTTATTTGGATTTTATTTGCATTAGAAAAATATGCACGTTTTCAAAATTACATTTTAGGGCCAACAAATGTTCATCTCGTTCTAAATATTTTATTTAGACGGTGAAAATTTGTTTTGGCATTTTCAGATTTTTATTTTATTTTATAGGATTTATTTTCTGTCGGCGAAACTATTTAAAAAAAAACTTCCCCTCGCCCGACTGGGCCTAAGGCCCAGCCAAGCAGGCCGGCCCAGCCGCCGCCGCCTCACGCGCGCGCGCGCCCGCCCCGCCGCCGCTCAGACCGGAGTCCGAGCCGGACTCCACCTCCGCCGCGCCTTGCCCCATCCTCCAAGTCGCAGCCCCCCCTTTATATACGCCGCCACCCCGCCACCAAACCGCCATCACCACCAGCCCCGCCGCCCCGAGCCGAGCGCCGCCGCCGCACTCGCCGCCGCCGCCTCCGC
Source organism: Triticum aestivum (assembly GCF_018294505.1). Classification (NCBI taxonomy): domain Eukaryota; kingdom Viridiplantae; phylum Streptophyta; class Magnoliopsida; order Poales; family Poaceae; genus Triticum; species Triticum aestivum. Next base: position 332,905,594 of record NC_057813.1, read on the forward strand.
GCCACGCCGCCGCCGCAGCCGAGCGCCGGTTTTCTCGGTTCGTTTATTTAACGGACGTTCGTCCGTACGTTCGTTTAAACGAACGGTTTTATTCCGTTAGTTACAGATAACGAACGCTCGTTCGATAGTCTGTTCGTCAGATTTCTTTTATCGGATTTATCCGCGATTATTTTTCAGTCGTGTTTTTTGATCCGATCTTAGATTCTGTTTTTCTCCGCGCTCGTTAGTTGGAATCAGGTGATTCAAATGCATAGAGTTTCTTCTCGAGACCCTCTTTCTGTTTAATCAACTTAACCAAAGTTTTGGTACTGTAAAATTTGATCCTAGTTCAGATTAGTAAACGGATCTTGTTTCTTTCGCCGTTTGAGTTTCGTTGCTCCGTTTGGTTTGATTCTGTTTGGAAACCGGAGTTCTTAAGTTGAACTTTCTGGTTAATCTCTTTTTTTTTGGAGTTTTACTTGTGCATCTTTGCTAGTTGATTATGTATGTTATTGTTTGTTTGCGCTAGAATTCCCGGAGTGTGGAGCGTGTTACTACGAGTCTCTAGGATTCACGTATCGTCAGCAAGGCAAGTAACACATTAATCATACTCTTTCCATACCCAGTTTCATTGCATTAGTTCAATCCTCAAATATTGCATGATTAGGATGTCTTTAACTTGTGGGTTGGGAAGTAGTTGCTGAGGTAGAACCTATTTCCCTGTTTATTATCAAACCTTTGGGAGTTACTTCTATGCGTTGCTTATATTGCCATGCTATACTCGTAGACGTGGATTGGTTTGAGTGTATCCATGACAAATGTGAGATTATTAATTAATGGTTTACTTAAGGTGGCAACTTAAATACACATCTGGGTGGATTGAGGCACCTGGGGAACCCAGTGTTGTCTAATTTATTTTTTTGGAAATCCCAGGGTATCTGTGTGATCTTCCTATGGACCGCCACCCAGGCTCAAAGGGAACTGAGATTATTCATGCTAGAAACTTCCGTGTGCAGCCACAAGCTATTATGGGCTCTAGCATAGTTGAGTAAGTTACGTGAAGCTCTTGAAGAGGTAGATCAGCAGGTAGTGGGTTTTGTAGGTTTGGTATGGTCTACCCGGAGTAGAGAGTTAATGTTTCTGAAAGACTATGTCTCGGTCATCCGTTTCTCAAACACCATGCAGTGCGAGAAATCCTACGGAAGCGATCGAGTCTTGTGGGGAAAAGTGCGCAAACCTCTGCAGAGTGTACAAACTACTCATGGTTAGCCGTGTCCCCGGTTATGGACAATTTGAGTATCTAGTACTTGAGTATTCACACGTATCTCAACACTCTTAATTAATATTGTTGGGTTGTTAATGACTTTAATTTGGGATTGAGAGGGGGTTTATCTTCTCAATATTTTATCAACCACCATGATAGTTAAATTAAAATTTATTCCTTTGTTGTAGGGAAAAATTTGCTTTCCGCAAAACTATAACCCTAGAGCTTTCCACCAGCCACATATGCATCTAGTGATAGCATTATTCTGTTTCCACTCTACTGTGTTATATTGCCAGCATATTCCATGTGCTGGCCCGTTTTCGGGCTGCAACGTATTATGTTGCAGACTTTTCAGACGAGGAGTAAGGTTTGCTAGGTCATTGCCGTGCAGCTCAGCTATGTCGTTGGAGTTGATGGACTCACTTTATCTTCCAAGCCTTCCGCTGTTATCGCATTAGATGGCCTTAAGACATATTATTGAAATAAGTTCTCTTTTGAGACATTCGATGTAATAAGTGTGTGATTGCTACTCTGTTATAAATCCTTCGAGTACTGTGTGTGTCAGCATTACTTATCCAGGGATGACACTGAGGCACAAAGACTTGACCGTTTGAGGTCGGGTCGCTACAAGATGGTATCAGAGCACATGCTAAGTGTAGGACACAACCACTAAGATAAACCATAGGTCACTCTTCTCTACTCATTACTGACTCCTCTCCCTTTTCCACTCTTTAGGATGACGGAGAAGAAGAACAAGTTCGCGCAACCGGATGAGGATAAACCTTTTGGACGCCACTTGAAGGAAGTCACTAGGTACTTGAACATTGGAATACCTAGTTTCACCGGGACGTACAACGCCACCTTACCAGAAGAAGAGCGTTGGATGATTCAAGTGCAAGTTCCAGGAAGAACGTTCTCGCCAACTTCCAAACCCATAGAATTTTCTTTCGAAGCACCAACCTGGAGTCTAGGCAAGAGCATGGCAGCCCACATTACCATGGGACGCATTGGAGAAGTGTACAACAGGGAACTCAATGAAACTACCTATCAGATATGTGGGCGCCGAGATGAGCAATGGGAGATGATCAGCACCAGGAAGGATAGATCTGTCGCAGCTTTTATCCAGGAGCTAAACCAGCACATTCGACGCCAGGAGAACTAGATGTGCACCGACATGATGGAATTGAAGAAGGCAAATACTAGGATCATCGAGCTGGAGGAAGAACTCAAGTACACACGCGATGGATATGAGGAGGAAATCAAGACACTACTGGAGAAGAACGATGACCTGGTTAATAAGATCGAGATATTCTTGGGAGGACCAGCACCGGGAGACGAAGACGACGACCCCACCTGCCCGGACAACTACATCATCGACGACGACACTGATTCTGATCCGAGTGATAATGACTATGAATATGAAGCTGGAGCAGACATCATGGAATCTTCCACCGATCAAAATTTCTAGATGTCCACCATACAATATTAGTATCCCCCATGTATCAGATAGTAGTTGAGCACTTTTGTCATAGTTTTAGACCAATGTATGCCCTTGCTTGATTGATTGAGTGAAATGATTATGTTTGTCTCATGTGCATATGGGTAGTGCTTTCTCACTAGACCTTTTCCTCTATTCTAATCTCTTCCATCTAAACCCCTCAGATGCCTCCGAGACGTGACACCGGTTTTGCTTTCCCACCGGAGCTCACCTAGTTGATCTAGCAGAAGAATGCTTTTGATGCAATTGCTAGTTCACAACCAGGGCAACAACAACAACAACCCGCCACCAGTGGACAATCAGCCCATTTTCTAAGGCTACAGCCGCCGGTGTTCTCTAGTAGCACCGAGCCAATAGTTGTAGATGATTGGCTATGCCGTATCAGAAGGGAGTTAACCACCGCAGTGTGCACAGATGCGGAGAAGGCACACTTTGCCGCACACCAACTGGATGGACCTGCAGCAGAATGGTGGGAAAATTTCACAACCACCTATCCTGTCGACACTGTCACATGGGCTCAGTTTTAGCAGGCCTTTCATACTGCCCATGTTTCCACTGGAGCTATGCAGATGAAGAAGCGGGAGTTTCGCAACTTACGCCAGGGGAACCGTACTGTTGGCCAGTACGTGGATGATTTTAGCAAGTTATCACGCTATGCCCCTGATGATGTGGCCACAGATGCCGCGAAGCAGGAGAAGTTTATGGAAGGGTTGAATGATGAGATGAGCATGCAGTTGATGGTGGCAACCTTCAACACCTACCAGGAATTGGTAGATAAGCAACAGCAGATTGAGAGCCGTAAGAGGAAGTATGGACAAGGGAAGTATAATTCAGGAGCTCAGCAGAAGCCTCGCTTAACCCCGAATTCAGGAGGACTCATTCATAACCATGGAGGTCATAACCACCCCGGAGGGAAAAAGGATTAAGTACGTATCTAGGCTTGTTCCTAGGAGGACCCAAGTGAATGCCCTCACGGGAGTTGTGCAGGAGCAAGTGCCTGTAGTAAAGGATTACCCGAATGTTTTCCCAGAAGAGTTACCCGGCATGCCACCGGACCAAGACATTGAGTTTCTGATAGAGCTATTGCCAGGTACAGGGCCCATATGCAAGAGACCCTATCAGATGCCTGCAAATGATCTGGAGGAAATTAAGAAGTAGATCGAGGAGTTGTTGGAGAAAGGTTATATTCGAAGGAGTTCGTCACCTTGGGGAGCTCCAGTACTTTTGGTGGAGAAGAAGGATAAATCCCTAAGGATGGTTGTTCATTATCAAGCCTTGAACGAAGTAACCATTAAGAACAAGTATCCACTACTGATGATCAATGATCTGTTTGATCAGCTGCAAGGAGCTAAGGTGTTTTCGAAGATTGATCTGCGATCAGGATACCATCAGTTGAAGATCCGAGAGAAGGATATACCAAAAACAGGGTTCACTACGCGGCATGGATTATACGAGTATACGGTCATGTCATTTGGAGTAACAAACGCCCCTGCCTATTTCATGAGTATGATGAACAAAGTGCTCATGGAGCATTTGGACAAGTTTTTTGTGCTGTTTATCGATGATATTATGGTATACTTGAAGAATGAAGAGGAGCACAAGGAGCATTTGCGATTAGTTCTTGAGAAACTCAGGGAACACCAGTTATACGCCAAGTTCAGTAAGTGCGAATTTTGGTTGAAGAAGGTTGGATTTGTTGAGTATGTTATATCAGGAGAAGGTATAGCAGTGGACCCCAGCAAGGTTCAGTCGGGCACTGAATGGTTGGTACCCACTTTAGTTGGCGAGATCCGTAGTTTCCTTGGACTCGCAGGATATTATCGGAGATTCATTGAGAATTTTTCCAAGCTGGAAAAACCAGTGACCGAACTGTTGAAGAAGGATAATCAGTTTATATGGACAGAAGATTGTGAGGCAAGTTTCCAGGAGTTGAAGAAACGTCTGACTACAGCTCCAGTACTAACGTTGCCAGATATACATAAGGAGTTTCAAGTATATTGCGACGCCGCACGATTGGGACTGGGATGTGTGCTTATGCAGGACGGAAAAGTTGTTTCGTATGCCTCACGACAACTGAAGCCCCACGAGTTGAACTATGCCACCCATGATTTGGATTTAGCAGCTGTAGTGCATGCATTAAAGACTTGGAGACATTACCTTATTGGGAACCGTTGTGATGTGTACATGGATCATAAGAGTTTGAAATATATCTTCACCCAAAAGGAGCTGAACCTTAGGCAGAGAAGATGGTTGGAACTTATAAAGGACTACGATATGAAGCTACACTATCATCCAGGGAAGGCCAATGTTGTAGCAAATGCTTTAAGCCGGAAGAGTTATGCTAACATACTTGAAAGTAAGGGATTGCCAAAGGAGTTAGCCGAGGATATCATGGAACTTCAATTGGAGATTGTTCCACGAGGTTTCGTTGCAACAATGGAGGTTCAGTAGACCTTGTTAAACAAAATTCAAGAAGCTCAGAAGGAGGACAAAGAGATTGCGGAAATAAAGGAGAAGATGAGTGAAGGAAAGGCCAAAGGTTTTCGTAAGGATGAGCACGATACCTTATGGTTTGAGGACCGAGTTTATGTGCCCAGCAACCCAGAGATCGGGAAGTTAATACTTCAGGAGGCTCATGACTCACCATACTCAATACACCCCGGAAACACCAAGATGTACTTGGATTTAAAGGAACGTTTCTGGTGGACTGGTATGAAGAAGGATATCGCTGAGTATGTAGCCGTATGTGATGTATGTCAGAGAGTGAAGGCAGAGCATCAGAAGCCAGCATGACTATTGCAGCCTATGCCGATACCCGAATGGAAGTGGGATAAACTTGGCATGGACTTTATCACCGGACTATCCAGGACAAAGGCAGGATATGACTCAATATGGGTAGTAGTGGATCGCTTGACCAAAGTGGCACATTTTATTCTGGTGAAAACCACTTATACTAGTGCAAAGTTGGCCAAAATATATATGTCCATGATTGTATGTTTGCAAGGAGTTCCAAGCAGCATCATATCAGATAGAGGGACGCAGTTTACTTCAAAGTTTGGGCATCAGTTACACCAGACTTTGGGTACGAGATTGGAGTTCAGTACAACATTCCACCCGCAGACAGATGGACAGACCGAGAGAGTCAACCAGATACGGGAAGATATGTTGAGAGCTTGTGCGCTAGACTATGGATCTAGTTGGGATGACAATTTTCCCTACGCTGAATTGTCATACAATAATAGCTACCAAGCCAGTTTGAAGATGGCACCATTCGAAGCTTTGTATGGACGTAGATGCAGAACACCCTTGATGTGGGATGAGGTAGGAGACCGATAGCTGTTTGGACCAGACTTGATCAAAGAGTCTGAGGAGAAGGTTAAGTTGATTCAGGATAGACTGAAGATAGCTCAGTACAGGCAGAAACGTTATGTAGACTCGAAATGCAAGGAGGTTACCTATGAGATTGGAGACAGAGCATATCTACGAGTATCACCCTTGCGAGGGGTGAAACGATTCAGAGTTAAGGGAAAATTAGCCCCGAGGTTTGTAGGACCATATCGTGTTTTGGAAAGGACGGGAGAAGTTGCCTACAAGTTGGAATTACCTGAAGGATTGTCAGGAGTTAACGATGTGTTCCACGTCTCACAGCTGAACGAGAGGATGATCTTCGCAAGGACCATCCACACCTATTTTCTGACCAACCCGAATCTCGAGGGCGAGATTCATCTTAAGGGGGGTAGGTTTGTAACATCCCAAATTTTCAATTTGGAATGTAATACATAGATCATCCATGCATATCATATTTTATTGCATTTCCGTTCCGCGATCCTCGAAATCCTAAGCAACTCAAGGATCCTCGGAGAGAGTTGGGGATTTCCCGATTTTCATATTTGATTTTCCTATCAAATAATGAAACGAGGATTTTGATTTTAATTATTTTTCTCTCCAAAAAATATTTCTTATAAAAATATATGAGAGGAGATAATATGACTTCTCCAAAATAAATTGAAATATTAGAGGAAAAATGTTAAAATCATTTGTTATATTTTATTTGAGTTTATTTAGATTTTATTTGCATTAGAAAAATATGCACATTTTCAAAATTACATTTTAGGGCCAAGAAAATGTTCATCTAGTTCTAAATATTTTATTTAGACGGTGAAAATTTGTTTTGGCATTTTTAGATTTTTATTTTATTTTATAGGATATATTTTCTGTCGGCGAAATTATTTTTTAAAAAAACTTCCCCTCGCCCGACTGGGCCTAAGGCCCGGCCGAGCAGGCCGGCCCAGCCGCCGCCGCCTCCCGCGCGCGTGCGCCCGCCCCTCCGCCGCTCGGACCGGAGTCCGATCCTGACTCCGCCTCCGCCGCTCCTTGCCTCCTCCTCCAAGTCGCCGCCCCCCCTTTATATACACCGCCACCCAGCCCCCAAACCACCACCACCACCAGCCCCGCCACCCCGAGCTGAGCGCCGCCGCCGCCTCCGCGCCACACCGTCGCCGCCGCTTGCCGCCCCGCCGCCGCCAAGCCCCGCCGCCCCGAGAGCCGCCGCCTCACTACCAACCCCGCCTCGTCGGAGCCACCTCGTCGAGGTACCGCGCCGAACAATCGCCGGCGGTTTTTTTAAAAAACCATTTGGGTTTTTTAGAAACCCTAGATCCGTTTTTTAAGATTTGGTTCGCTGGTTTTCTCGGTTCGTTTATTTAACGGACGTTCGTCCGTACGTTCGTTTAAATGAACGGTTTTCTTCCGTTAGTTATAGATAACGAACGCTCGTTCGATAGTCTGTTCGTCAGATTTCTTTTATCGGATTTATCCGCGATTTCTGATCCGATCTTAGATTCTGTTTTTCTTCGCGCTCGTTAGTCGGAATCAGGTGATTAAAACGCCTAGAGTTTCGTCTCGAGACCCTCTTTCTGTTTAATCAACTTAAACAAAGTTTTGGTACTGTAAAATTTGATCCTAGTTCAGATTAGTAAACGGATCTTGTTTCTTTCGCCGTTTGAGTTTCGTTGCTCCGTTTGGTTTGATCCTTTTTGCAAACCGGAGTTCTTAAGTTGAACTTTCTGGTTAATCTCTTTTATTTCGAGCTTTACTTGTGCATCTTTGCTAGTTTCTTATGTATTTTATTTTTTGTTTGCGATAGAATTCCCGGAGTGCGAAGCGTGTTACTACGAGTCTCTAGGATTCACGGATCGTCAGCAAGGCAAGTAAGACATTTATCATACTCTTTCCATACCCAATTTTCATTGCATTAGTTCAATCCTCAAATATTGCATGATTAGGATGTCTTTAACTTGTGGGTTGGGAAGTAGTTGCCGAGGTAGAACCTATTGTCCTGTTTATTATCAAACCTTTGGGAGTTACTTCTACGCGTTGCTTATATTGCCATGCTATGCTCGTAGACGTGGATTGGGTTTGAGTGTATCCATGACAGATGTTAGATTATTAATGAATGGTTTACTTAAGGTGGCAACTTAAATACACATCTGGGTGGATTGAGGCACCTGGGGAACCCAGTGTTGTCTGTTTTATTTTTTTGGAAATCTCGAGGTATCCGTGTGATCTTCCTATGGACCGCCACCCAGGCTCAAAGGGAACTGAGATTATTCATGCTAGAAACTTCCGTGTGCAGCCACAAGCTATTATGGGCTCTAGCATAGTTGAGTAAGTTACATGAAGCTCTTGAAGAGGTAGATCAGCAGGTAGTGGGTTTTGTAGGTTTGGTATGGTCTACCCGGAGTAGAGAGTTAATGTTTCTGAAAGACTGTGTCTCGGTCATCCGTTTCTCAAACACCATGCAATGCGAGAAATCCAACGGAAGCGATCGAGTCTTGTGGGGAAAAGTGCGCAAATCTCTGTAGAGTGTACAAACTAATCATGGTTAGCCGTGTCTCCGGTTATGGACAATTTGAGTATCTAGTACTTGAGTATTCACATGTATCTCAACACTCTTAATTAATATTGTTAGGTTGTTAATGACTTTAATTTGGGATTGAGAGGGGGTTCACCTTCTCAATATTTTATCAACCACCATGATAGTTAAATTAAAATTTATTCCTTTGTTGTAGGGAAAAATTTGCTTTCTGCAAAACTATAACCCTAGAGCTTTCCACCAGCCATATATGCCTGTAGTGATAGCATTATTCTGTTTCCACTCTACTGTGTTATATTGCCAGCATATTCCATGTGCTGACCTGTTTTCAGGCTGCAACGTATTATGTTGCAGACTTTTCAGACGAGGAGTAAGGTTCGTTAGGTCGTTGCCATGCAGCTCAGCTATGCCGTTGGAGTTGATGGACTCACTTTATCTTCCAAGCCTTCCGCTATTATCGCATTAGATGGCCTTAAGCTATATTATTGTAATAAGTTCTCTTTTGAGACATTCGATGTAATAAGTGTGTGATTTCTACTCTGTTATAAATCCTTCGAGTACTGTGCATGTCAGCATTACTGATCCAGGGATGACACTGAGGCACAGAGACTTGACCGTTTGAGGTCGGGTCGCTACAGTTATGCGCCCCTTCCTTCTAATATGTGGAAATGTTGGTACAGGTGTCGTGTCCATCTTATTGCATGTTCGTGGAATCTAGGATATTTAGCTCACACCATAATGCATAGAATCTTTTCTCATCGAGAGGCTTGGTGAAGATATCAGCGAGATTTTCTTCGTTCTTGACATGACTGATCAAAATATCCTCTCGACCAACATGATCGTGAAGGAAATGATGTCTGGTCTCAATATGCTTGGTGCGAGAGTGCTGCACAAGATTGTGTGCAAATTTTGATCTCACTCTCATTATCGCACAATAAAGGAATCTTCTTGACCTTGACTCCGTAATCCATCACAGTTTGCTTCATCCATAGCAACTGAGTGCAACATGCGCCAGCAACAATATATTCGGCCTCGGCCATAGATAATGACACATAGTTATGCTTCCTTGACGACGAGTAAAACAAAGATCTACCAAGGAAATGGCATGTCCCCGAGGTAGATTTCCTATCAACCCAGTCACCTGCATAATCTGAGTCTGAACAAGCGACAAGGTCAAACTGTGCTCCCTTAGGGTACCATAAACCTAAGGTGGGGGTGTGAGCCAAATATATAGAATACGCTTGATCACTTGGTGATGTGATTCCTTTGGTGCATTTGAAAACAGGCACACATACAAACACTCAACACAATGTCAGGTTTGGATGCACATAGGTAGAGCAAAGAACCAATCATCAAACGATAAGACTTCTGATCATAATCTTTACCGTACACATCAGCATCAAGTTGGCCATTCATAGGCATTGGAGTTTGTAGCGCTTATGGTTGCAATCTTGCATCTTGAACTTCTTTAGACAGTCTCTAAGATATTTCTCCTGGGAGATAAAAATTCCATTCTTCTGTTGATGAATTTGCAACCCGACAAAGAACTTTAGTTCACCCATCATTGACGTCTCATATTTCTCGGACATCATTTGTACGAATCCTAAGCTGCAAGCAGTGTTACTACAACCGAGGATAATATCATCCACATATATTTGACACACGAATAAATCACCATTAATAGCACATGTGAAAGCATGGAATTAGTGGATCCAGGCTTGAACCCTTTTATGAGCAGAAACTTCTTTAGAGTGTCGTACTAGGATTGAGGAGCTTGCTTGAACCCATATAGAGCCTTTTTTCAACCTGAAAACTTTGTTATGGAACTGAGCATTTTCAAAGCTAGGTGGTTGTCTAACATAAACTTCCTCATCAATTTCCTTAGTGAGGAAGGCACTCTTCACATCCATTTGATATAGCAAGATGTCATTGACACTTGCATATGCAAGAACAATGTGAATGGCCTCAAGATGGGTAACAAGAGCATAAGTTTCACCGAAATCTATACCTTCTACCTATATATACCCTTTAGCAACCAATCGTGACTTATTTCTTCATCTTGCTTATTTTGGAAGATCCAGTTGGTACTGATGATATTGTGCTTCTTAGGATTCGATTGATCAACCAGTTCCCACACATCATTAAGTTCGAATTGCACCAACTCTTCTTGCATATCATTCATCCTATTAGGATAATTCATGGACTCTTCATACTTGGTAGGTTGTGCTAATGAGACAAAAGAGAAACTGCCACAATAGTTAGCCAAAAGAGTACATGAACAAGTTGTTGGTCGATAACCTGGGTTCTCAAGATCTTTGAGAATTAATGTAGGATCAACGCGATTTGCGACTCGTGGGTGATGATTTCCTTCAGAATGATCATTTCCATCGGTATCATCATCTGGATGCATTAGTATTGCCATTATCTTCATGATTTCCATTCTGCTCGGCATTAGTATCAAGATTTCCATTTGCGTTTGGAGCAGCATTTTCTTGGGCAGTGAATTGACGTGTTCTTCTTTGAACAGGTGGAGCATCATCATCAGAGGAGCCTAGTAAATTTTCTTCGATAGGCCAGACATCTCCAATGGCCATTTGCTGAATAGCTTCCGAGATTGGAGGTTCATCCATCACATTTGGCAGGTGCTCCTTTTGGGAGCCATTAGATTCATCAGATTGCATATTTATTGTCTCCATAACTTTCCCATGATGAGAGTTATAGACCCAACAAGTATGCGAGTTCGAGCCATAACCAAGAAGAAAACCTTCATGTGCTTTAGGTGCAAAGTTAGAATTATGATTCATGTCACGAATATAGCACGATGCACCAAAAACACACAAATAAGAAACATTTAGTTTCTTGCCAGTGATAAGCTCATATGAAGTTTTCTTAAGGAACTTGTGAAGATAAACATGATTCACAACATGGAAAGCAGTATTAATAGCATCAGCCAAAAAGAAATGTTAGTTTTGTAGTCACTGAGCATAGTCCTTGCCATTTCAATAAGAGTTCTATTCTTTCACTTAACGACTCCATTCCGTTGAGCAGTGTATGCAGCAGAGAACTCATGAGTGATACCATATTCATCGAGAAAGTCTTCGATATTGGTATTTTTGAACTCAGTGACATTGTCACTCCTGGCATGCTTAATTCGCACATCATATTCATTCTGCGCTTTCTTGGTGAATCTTTTGAAGATATCTTGATTGTAGGTCTTGTCTTCGAGAAAGAATACCCAAGTGCACCGAGAGAAATCATTCACTATAACTAGACCATAATGGCTTCCACCAAAGATGGCATAATTTTGAGGCCTCAATATGAAGAATTTCAAGAGGTCTTGTTGTGGTCATGACTGTCTTGGAAGAATGATATTTCCTGGCCAATTTTCCAACCTCACATGCAGCACAAAGACGATCCTTATTGAACTTGACATTAGGAATGCCACAAAGATGATTCTTCTTCGCAAGTGTCTAAAGGTTTCTCATACCTGCATGACCAAGTCTACGGTGCCACAACCATCCTTTGGTTGCTTTTGCAAGCAAAAAAATGGACTGAGGGACCCTCAGACAAATTCACAATATATAGATAACCTTTTCTATGTCCCTCAAAGATGAAGGAATTGTCAGTGGCCATAAATACAATGCATTTGGTGATGGAAATTAGAACTAGCATTCCTAGATCACAAAGCTTGCCAACTGACATGAGATTGAGTCCAAGAGACTGAACAAGTAAAGCATCATCAACGTTCTTGTCATTGGAAATATCAATTTTACCTAGCCCGATTACCTTTCCTTTGTTGTTGTTGTCGAAATTGATGTACTTTTGAGAAGAAGCAGTTAAGTTGGGGTTGACGAACAATGACTTGTCTCCGGTCATATGACTAGTGCATCCACTATCCACGATCCATTCAATACACCCGGAGACATAGTCATGCAGGAGAATTAAGGTTTCTTAACCATGAACATCTTTGCAGGTGGCTTTGAAAGGTATGAGCGAGCAGGATATGATTTCATTCCATAAATAGAAGAGTTGTTTCTCACAGAAGTTCGAGCATAACCAAAGGAATAAGCATTAAAATTCTTTCTAGACATATGAGCATAATGATTTGAAGATTTATGCATATATTCACTTTGTCAAGCCATCTCGAGGATGTTTCGAGCATTTTCTTCCTGCATGGTTAGTAAGATAGTAACAGGTAATGCCTCGATAGTTTTCTTTGGACCCAAATAGATTTCTATGGGGGGCATTCCTGTAGTACAGTCCAACATAGCAAGCAACAACCTCACCATGTTGGTTTTTGAACAACTTATAATTGTCCAGGGTCATCATAAGAGTGTTAGGAATAGGGCATCATATCCCGATAATAAAACAAGGTCGAGAGTTTCGCTTTTTGTAGGAACCCACATAGTATAAGGATATTGATCAGGTTCCCAATATGAACCTTCCAGATTTAGTTTCTTTCGAAACCCAAACCCTCTTTCATCGGGTTTTTTGTGAAGAATGGATTTCTTTAGAACGTCGCACAAGGTTTAATACCCTTTGAGACTTTTGAACATACCTGTCTGAGGAAGATCGTTCAACCTATCATTTTCATCAGACACAAAACCATTTTCCTCAATCGAGGGGTTAGCAGTCACAGAGGATTCAACATTTGATTTAGTATTATTTCTTTCAAGGAACTTTAAGCAGGGTGGTATAAAAACTTCAATTTTCTTCTTGAGTTGTTGGGTGAGAAGAGAATTTTCCCTAATTAAATTGTCATGAGCCTCTCTCAGCGACTCGAGTTCATGTTTCCTTTTTAGGTAATCATAGGTCAATCTTTCATGGTCTGTTGAGATAAAATCATGAAGATCACTCAGTTCTTCCATTCGAGATGAAAGACCGGGTTGCTCTTCAGTCAGAGACTGGCTTCTCTCCATCTCCTAAACCAATAACCCTACAGATTTCCTAAGAGTTTTTTCTATTTTCTCGAGAGAGTTTTGTTGCTTCTTAGCAATTTTGATCATCTTAGCATGGTCATCCTCATCAGAAGAAAATTTATTATTAGTGTGAACCTGGTGATGTTCGGAGGATACCTTTCCTTCGAGGCCTAAGCCATGAAGCAAAAAGCTGGTGACTAATCATCGCTCAAGTGATTCTTGAAGAAGTTTGTGGTTGGTGTTGTAGCACAAGCTATGTCGGCCATTCCCGAGTCCGAATCATCATCATATTTCGAAACTTCTTTGGAGTCATATGATTCTTCCTTGTCAGGATCCATCTCCTTGCCGATGTATGCCTTGGCCTTGCGACAGGTTGTTCTTGTGGTTCACTGGTACATCGAGGTGCTATACAAACGGTTTAAACCCCTTTCCACGACGGCATTTGGAACTATCACCATGAGAGTGTGGGTGATAGGGGCGTCCTTCCCACATGACCCAGAAACCGCCGGGGATATGCCCTCCTGGCACACACGCTCGGTAAAATGAGGTCATGTGCGACCGGCGAGCGAGCAAATATGGTTATATGTACAGTAGTGCTAAAAATATAATTATACATGCGAAATCATTTCCAGTCGTAAGTACATCCCACGCAGTCACTCCCCGCTAAACAGTTCTATTCATATATACATCCCACACTGTCGCTCCAAGGAAAACATTTCCATTCGCAGGTACATCACACACAATTTTCCCCGTTAGATCATTTGTAATAGCGTTGCCATCGCACACAATATTAATAATTTTATCGTTTGCGTTATTGAATGAATCACACACGGTGCATAGAAGAAACTGTGTGGCAAAGGCTATCCATCACACACAGTTTTTATGTGGTAAACGTTTGCACAAGGTGGCCTAACGCAAACAGTTTTGAAGAGAATGTTGTGTGTGATTGTTCATAGATCCAACATGGTTTATTCCTAGAAACTGTGCGTGTTGCCTTAGGTCATCGCCCACGGTATTTTCTCAATAACCATTTGCAATAGCAAAAACCAATTAGCAGGCTAATTTCCCTGTTATTAATAATCCATTTATTAATCTAATTGACATTCATATTAAACACATAATATATTTCATTCCCATATTAAGGAAGCAGGATTTCATAATTGAAATACATCATACTACAACATGATATAGCTTCAGCACTCAGCTACCCCATTACACAACTGCACCAGCACTAAGTTCCACATGCAACATCTAGAACCTTTCGAAATTAGCATCACAGATGGTACATAGACAGATGCATCTCATCGGGTAAACTACTAAAGCGGAAGGCGAATATAGAGCCTTCATTGATGTTAAAGGTCTTTGCAACTTTTGGCCAGTGCCTGTGGATGATTGACCGTCCATCCTTCGTCCTCTTCAGGAACACTTCAATATTGAATAGTGGGTGTTGTATGAAAACCTTCCTCGCCCCCTGACCATAGAGGTGGCCTGAGAGGTAATCATCAGTGAACTACTTTGGAAAGGCCTGTAAAGAAGGATGTGCATAAATATCTTCTCTATATTGGAAATGGGGAAAAGGAATAAAAAAGGCAACGTATAATAGTTAGTACCATCTTGTAGTGGCCTGATGGCTTCTTCATTGTGCAGACAAAGGTCTTGTTGTTTTGTTGCTAATTTCTTTATCCTAACAATCTTTCTCAGTTTCTTGGCTTGATTTATATTCATGGACAACTCATTTCCCCAGATGGAAAAAGGGTCGAATAGTGGGTCAAAATCTCTAACAGCAGGACCTACATGTGAAGACCAAATTGTTAAAAACCTAAATATTAGAATGGTTCCTGCAATTTCACAATAATGTGCTATTAGACAATGGACCATGCACGTGCTAACCTCGATTGTAAACCTCAGTGCTTCCCATTGTTTCCATACAACACATATAAGGTACTTAGTCATCAGGTTAAGTAAGGGTTCGCATACTATTAGTAAAATATGGTGATGAAAAATAAGCACATTGCAGATTCATCAGATTAATTCAAGCCATGTGGAAAACCCGTTTATCCAAACCAAGCATGATTAAGAACTAGGAAATATAGCACTTGTATATGTTTCTCATATATTAAGTGCAGCAAAATTCAATTTATTCCTCACATGCACAACAATACAAAATTCAACCCACGACAATTGGACAACACATTGCATAATTGAACCAAGCAGTTAACTAAACACCACAACAAACGAACAAAACATTAACTGGGCACCACATTGCACAATACAACATACTCCTAATAGAAGATCAGACAGTTAACCAAACCAAGCATTCTTAACAACTTGGAAATATAGCAATGGTATTTGTTTCCCATGTATTTAGTACAGCCAAATTCGGTTTACTTCTCACATGGTATACAATAACATAATGCACCCACAACTATTGAACATCGCATTGCAGAATTGAACCAAATAGTTAACTAAACACCACAACACAAATGAACCAAACGTTAACTGAGCACCACATTGCACAATGTATAACCAAGCCAATCATGCTTGACAACTTGGAAATATAGCAATTCTATTCGTTTCTCATGTATTTTGTAAAGATAAATTCGATTTATTTCTCACATGGAAGAAAATAAAAAATTGCAGCCTAAAGAATTGAACATCACATTTGCAAAATTGAACCAAACTGTTAACTGAAGACGAAAACTAATTAACCAAATAGTTAATGAGTGAGTACCACATTGCACGACATCTAGAACATATACACAAGAGCAACTGATTGCATGGTAAAATTAGATAGCACAATTCATTAGAATTTGTTAAGGAAAGGCAGGAACAGTGCACACAACGGGTAAACCAAACATGCTTAACCGGCGTAGCTAGCAAATGGCAAGGTGCTCCTCCAAGATCGGTGGGTCCACACGAATGGTAGCCATCGCGACCTCATCCGCGCATGCGGCCGTGATTTGCTTCTCCACTGCTAAATGCTCCTTAAGCTCCTGGTTATACTACGTGCACCATGGCTTAGGGCGGCACTTATTTGCTGGAGGGGTCGGTGATTTGGGTGGAAAGTGTCGCGCCGGCGGTCGGGGCATGTGGGATGTGGAAGGAGGAGGTGGAGGATGGGGGTCTGGTGTGGATTACCTGCCTCGATAGACTAGGCTGAGCAGCATGAAGGAGGGTTGCCGGCGAGGGGGCGGCACTGCAAGCAAGGAGTGAAGGTTTCAACTTGGAAAGGAAGGCGGTAATAGGGGAAATGTGGCTTTTGATAAGGGGGGGCGGGGAGGTAGATATTTCCGCAGAAGCCGAAAATTTTGAATCTGTTCAGCAAAAAAACTGGCGCGCAGTGTCATCAGACACGGTCCCTTATTCAGAACTGCGTATGATATGTGAACGTCACAAATGATTCGGATAGCTTAACCCGTGTGTGATGAGTCGGAATGTCAAAAAATTTGGTTCCAATTTCCTTGGTTACAATGGTCATCCACGTCATTGCATAATTTGGGTACACAGTAGACTACAACACACCCACACTTCTAAATCGAGCAAGTTCAGCAATTAAACAGAGCTAGTTAGCCTAAACATTACTCTACCAAATTAAAGACCAGTGCTCTTAATTAAACAAAACAAAGAGTACTACTATGGCTAGTGCTCGTCGATCTCCGCCGCCTCCTCCATGTCCAGCTCGCGCCCGACAGTCTCCTGGGGAAGGGGCTCCATGGCATCCAACGCACCATACTCGGCAAGCATCTCGCCATCCGCGTCTGCCATCTCTTTGGAAAAGTTCGCCACGAGCTGGGTGTGGGCGGTCTTGATCTGGGACTAGACGAGCTCCGTCGTCGCAAGGTATGCGGCGGAGGAACGGACGGCTGCTCGAACGCTCTCGGCGATTGCCAACTCGTCGCAAGGTTGCCGACTATTGTCGGAGAAGTTTCATTCGATTTGTGCAGTGACCACCATGAGCTGGGCGTGGGCGGCCCCGACATGGTCATGGGCGGCCTCCATCAGGGCTAAGGCTGCCGCTTTGGAATGGACAGATGTTGTGCCGCTCTCGCCAATTGCTATCCCCGAGGCAGATGTTGCTGTCTCCACCTTAGAAGCAACAGTAGCCGTTTGGGCTTCCTTGGCCGCCTCGTCGCAGATTGCGTCCGCGCTCATGCACCTTGTTAGCACGTGCATGGCGGCTGCGGCGGCACTCTTGTTGAAGTGGGCCGCCAAAGTTGCCCTCATGACGTGGGTCCATGTCCCCATCTTTCACCGGCGACAATTGAATAGTGAAATGATATTTGCGAGCGAGCTAGTGTGCTTGACACGCAGGCTGTGGACTATAGTCGATGCACCTTCTCGCGTAAGCCATAGGCGTACTATACATCGATGGTGCTCCAGGATATTTTGTACTGCATCTCACACGGTTGGTGATAATAAACTGTGTGGGATCTACTTGATTTTTCATCTTGATTTGAATTACATAATGGGGTCACAACGGCAATGGACGGTGTTTGAATTGCTAGACCTTTTATCTACAGCGAACATGCAACTGTATGTGTGTCATAAAAAATTGGAATTATTTATGGTTCGTTTGGAAATTTTATACATTAAATTGGTTTTCTAGCCATTTAAGGTGCACAATTCAAAATTAAAGAACATGCTCCAATCCATAAAAATGGGTTGCAAAATCAAATGCTTGTGCTTGGTTGCAAGCTTAGGTCACATGCAAGAAATGAGAATGAATGTCAAACACCATGACACTATCACTCAGCCGCTAACATTGAGATATATTATTTTAAAATTCTACTAAATCGAAAACTAGTCTGAAATTCATGAAACTTGACATGATATCATGGAATGGTAGTGACATGTCATGGTAAAAATATTGTCCCATTTGGGGCATATGTGCGTATAAGCTTCTCGCAAACCAGAGCTTGTCTCACAACAAGCCTGATGGTTTTGGTAGGGTACGTGCCACCTTGGGGACGAAACTATATATGTTGCCTCTTCTTACTTTCAAAATGTTTCTCGTGTCAACATAGAACAACACGAGCGTTGTGTCAATTTTTGGGATTTTTCGGGGTTCGCCTGGACATTTTTATACATCAACTGAGTTTTCTATGCATTCATGTGCATAATTCAAATTTGAACCACATGCACATGCTCTAATGCATATAAGTTAGTTGAAAAATTTAAATATGTGTCCTTGGTTGCATACTTAGGTCCCATGCAAGCAATGGGAATGAATGTCAAACACCCTGCTACCGTCACTCGGCCACAAACATTGAGATTCCTGGTTTTTAAATTTTAGTAAATCCAAAACTCGTCTGAAATTCATGAAACTTAGCATGCTCTCATGGAGCAGCATCAACATGCCATGGTAAATTTTTTTTGTCCCATTTGGGGCAGGTTTGGGGATATGCTTCTCACAGACTAGAGCTTCTCACAACAAGCCTGATGGTTTTTGTAGGGAACGTCCCACCTTTGGGGACGAAACGATATCCGTTGCCTCTTATTGCTTTAAAAAATTCATAGAACAACATGAGTGTTGTGTCAATTTTTGGGATTTTTCGGGGTTTGTTTGGACATTTTATGCATTAACTGAGTTTTGTATGCATTCATGTGCATAATTCAACTGTGAACTACACGCACATGCTCTAATTCATATAAATTGGTTGAAAATTCAAATTTGTGTCCTTGGTTGCATGCTTAGGTACCATGCAGGAAATGGGAAAGAATGTCAAACACCCTGTCACCGTCACTCGGCTGCAGACATTGAGATTCTTGGTTTTTAAATTCTAGTAAATCCAAAACTCGTCTTAAATTTATGGAACTTGGCATGCTATCATGGAGCGGCATCAACATGCTGTGGTAAAATTTTTGTCCCATTTCGGGCAGGTTTGGGGATATGCTTCTCACAAACCAGAGCTTCTCACAACAAGCCTGATGGTTTCGGTAGGGAACGTCCCACCTTTGGGGACGAAAGCTCTTATTGCTTTCAAAAAATTTCTAGTGTCAACATAGTACAATAGGAGTGCTATGTCAATTTTAGGATTTTTCAAAATTAGTTTGGACATTTTTATGCATTAATTTAGTTTTTGATGCATTCAGGTGCATAATTCATACACATGCTCCAATGAATATAAACTGGTTGAAAATTCAAGTCTGTGTCCTTGGTTGCATGCTCAAGTCCCATGCAGGAAATGGGAATGAATGTCAAACACCCTGCACCGTCACTCGGCCATAGACATTGAGATTCCTGGTTTTCAAATTCTAGTAAATCCAAAACTAGTCTGAAATTCATGAAACTTGACATGCTATCATGGAGTGGCATCAACATGCCGTGGTAAATTTTTTGTCCCACTAGGGCAGGTTTGGGTATAAGCTTCTCACAAACAAGAGCTTCTCACAACAAGCCTGATGGTTTCGGTAGGGAACATCCCACCTTTGGGGACGAAATGATATCCACTGCCTCTTATTTCTTTCAAATTTTTTCTAGTGTGACAATAGAGAACAACCGGAGTGTTGTGTCAATTTTTGAGATTTTTCGGGGTTCGTTTGGACATTTTTATGCATTAATTGAGTTTTCGATGCATTTATGTGCATAATTCAAATTTGAACTACATGCACATGCTCGAGTGTAAATAAATTGGTTGGAAAATCAAATCTGTGTCCTTGGGTGCATGCTTAGGTCCCATGCAAGAAATGTGAATAAATTTCAAACACCAGGGCACCGTTGATTGATAGCTACAAAACGTTGAGATACTTTCTTTTTAAATTCTAGTACATCCAAAACTCTTCTGAAATTCTTGAAACTTGGTATGCTATCATGGAATGGAACCCGACATGCTGTGGTATTTTTGGTGTCCATTTTGAGAGAAGGCGCACTCGAATAACATCCAACAAAGGCATTTTGAAACAAATGGCTGCCACTTTAATATCTCAAATGTTGGTATAACTCAAATCGTCTGTGTTCTGTTAACCATTTACGTGATGCCACGTGTCTTGGCTTTAATGTATATAGGAGGTGTCGTGCGGACAGCTGCTTGACTGAAGGGAGGTGTGCGAGCGCATTCTGATGTGCAGGCTGACCAAGAAGTTCATCAGGAAGCGTGCGAGCTCTTCAACGCAGGATTTGTGCATCTCTTGAACACAAACGGTTCAGATTGAATACGATATGCAAATTAAAGCCAGACTTTGTCACTAAGCCAAGAGACACTGCGATTTGTCAAAATATGCAGCTAAAAATCAGTAGCACTATCTAATTTTTGCAACTAAAATCACTAGGACTATCGAATTCATGCACATGTTCGCTACGCACTCACCGTATGGGGCGTGCTAGTAGCTGTGTGAAATGATGGTAGGCGTGCGAGCAGTCCACATCGCAAGCTCACCGGGAGGCGAGCAAGCCCTTTCACCGCCGCCCACCTTGCTCCCACTCCTCCATATTAATGGTGCGTCCGCCTCGCTCCATGAAATGATGGTATAGGAATGCCAGAAGTCCACCGGGCAGGCTCACTAGGAAGCGAGACAACCTTTGACCGCTGCTCGCCTTGCTCCCAATGGTCCGTATTAATGGCACGCCCGAGTGGCGCACCCCCCATCCACGCCACGCACAATCCTCTCTCTCCGACTGCATCCTCGACCCTGCTCTCAGTCCTCAAAGTCCACCAAAGCCGCCGACGAGGTGGAGAATCAGGCTGCCAATAAGCGGAGGCAGGTCGAGAAAGAACCGCAAGCGACTCGAGCAGGTCTAGACTTCATCAGCAACCTCCCGGATGATATGTTGAGAGTCATCATATCCCTCCTCCCAATCAAATATGGGGCGAGGATAGCCGCCCTTTCCCGATGGTGGCGCCCCCTATGGCTCCTCACCCCTGTCAACCTCGTTGATGCTCACGAGCTCTGCCATGGCTATTGCAAAAGCTTGGATGCGTTCTCCCAGATCCTTGGCAGTCACCATGGCCCAATCAGAGGCCTTATCAGGGGCAAGTTCCGTTCCAATGGCAAGGACCGAGCCAAGCTTGATGAGTGGTTCCGATCCCCCGCCATAGATCAGCTCGAGAAGCTCAGTTTTAATGATGGGCATATGCCCTTGCTGCCAACGTCCGCGCTCCACATCACGCCCATGCTGCACCTCGCCAAGTTCATGAACTACCACACCCCCTTAATGACACGCCCGCTCTTTTTCTACCACGACTGAATCACCTCGAGCTCATCGCCGTATGCATCCCAAAGGATGACATGGAGCGCCTGCTCCACGGCTGTACTTCACTCGAGTTCCTTCGTCTTCAGGCGATGAATTGGTCGAGTACCTTCCACATCACCTCCCGGACTCTCCTGACTATTTATGTGTATTGCTGGTGCTGCAACGAGAGATCACAAAAGGTGGAACACAATATGGTCATTGAGGACACACCTTCACTTGAGAGATTACTTGTAGTTGACCAACAAGGTCCAACAAGAATCAATGACATTTCTGCACCGAAATTGGCAGTGGTGGGCTACTCGTCTGTCAAATACTACTACTTTCAGGTACAACAGTCACCTTATACCTCTCTTTCTTGATATCAACATTATTTCTAGTTTTGAAGATGTATGTTCGTCTGTCATCCAGCAAAGCTTCACCTAGATTCTAGGCACAATGAAGGTCTTGGCACTAGAATCTGTCGGCCCCAACCTGGACCAAGTTGTCAGTTGCATGAGATGCTTTCCGTGCCTGAAGAAGCTGTATATCGAGGTGATGTTCCTTTCCTATTAAATGTTAACCATAAGGGGGTTAAATTTTTGGCACATTTTCCCAAGTTTACAATGGCAATGTACTACGATTTCTGAAGGAATTTTGGAGGATTTCAGGACATACACCCTCAACCACATATTGGTTCCTTGATTCATCTGGTTACAACCCATAAGCATTTCTCCTTTGGATTCATCTGTACTAGTTTTCTTACGGAATTTTTCATCAAATCCAACCTCTTGTGAAGAAGGCTACATGTTTCTAGATTGTAATTAAATGCCCATGTTAATCATGTCAGATCGAAGATGGCACGTTGGTGCATTTTACAAATCCTGCAAACCAAATAGGCGTGTGGTAGTGTTCAAAACTGCATGTAGGCACTAATACATTCTCTTCTTTTGCAGATAATAATACGCCCGGATGTGGATAATTTTTATAACGACAATCACATCGAATGCCTGGATCTGCATCTCTCAAATATAATTTGAACTCCTACTGAGGGACCTTACCGGAGATTACACTCGCCAGGTTCTTTCTTGCCAGAGCAAAGGTGGTGAGGGTGCTGAGGTTGAACATGAATTTAATTAGGAAAGATGAATGGTATGTTGATCAGAGCTGGAAGGTACTGTAGAATGGAAGAGGCTCCAAAAAAGCTAAACTTTCTTTTGGAAGACCATATGGCAGAGCAATTGGAAGTCATTGTGTCAAACCCATACATGACTTGTTAGTGGCTGATCCCTTTGCAGAAATGTCGATGTTTGCAATGTCTGAATCTGGGCGTTGTAATCTTTGCATTTGAGACTTGCAATATTTATGGTATTTGTTATATAATGTAATTGGATGTTTAATTTGGTATTGCAATCATGTCATGTTACAAGTACATATATGTTCACTACTGGAAACAGCTTCTTTGCCGTCCGCCATGGTAGATGGCAAAGCCATAGATCCCGGACGGCAAACATCTTTGTTGTCCGCTAGTAGACGGCAAACTATTCGTCTGAATAGGTGCCAGCAAAGGCCATCTTTGCTGTCCGCTTCCGCCAAACAGACGGCAAACGATTGTGCCGTCCGCCGTCTGAGGCCAGTAGACGGCAAAGACAACGGACGACGGTGGGGTGGCATCAGAGCCGTTAGGGCGTTAATGACGCTCTTTGCCGTCCGCCAGCAGATGGCAAAGATTCAAAGGTCTTTGCCGTCTGCCAGCAGACGGCAAAGAGCTCAGTTAGGCCAGCACTAGGAAGCTGCCACATGGCCAGCTATGCCGTCCGCCAGCAGAGAAGAAAGATTCAAAGGTCTTTGTCGTCCGCTAGCAGACGGCATAGCTGACCAAATAGGTATCCAGTGTTCCCAGTGTCTACAGGAAGCTGCCATGTCTACTCTTTGCCGTCTGCTAGCAGACGGCAAAGAGAATATATATCCCCTGTTTTCATTTATATCAATTTAATTTCACTGGAATTCACACACAGATATACATACATACATACATATATATATTTTCACAGGCACATCAGACATATGATCTATGCAACACATAGCTCCATCCATGACAACATATATACATACATAAGAAACATAGTTTCATCCATACATCTTACACTACTATCACAATGTTCATCCAACACTACTATCACAATGTTCATCCAACACATGCATCCATATAACAAGTTCCACATTATTCGTCGATCAAAACAAAAAAAGAACAGAGAAACAAGCACTCCATCCATGCAAGCTTCCATATAGTGAATTAAATCTACAAATTGGGAAACAAGAAAGTTAGAAGAAGAAGAGGAAGAAAACTAGAAGAAGAAGAAGGAGAAGAAGGAGAAGAAGACTAGAAGAAGGAGAAGAAGACTAGAAGAAGAAGAAGAAGAAGAACTTCTTCTTCTTCTTTTCTTCCTATTCCTTCTTTTCTTCCTCTTCCTTGATTTTCTTCATCTTATTATGTCATTTGTGGACTAAATAGGCTAAATTATGTCATAAATGGACTAAATAGGCTAAATATAAGAAGAAAATGCCATTTTTGAGCTAACGTAGCAAATTATGCCATTTTTTCCCTAACTAAGATTATTGTGTCTTTTTGAGGACAACAAGCTAAGTATATGCCATTTATGAGTTTAGCAAGGTTATGATGCCATTTACGAATAAAAACAAGTAAGTGGAGGAAAAGAAGAAGAAGAAGAAGAAGAAGAAGAAGAACTTCTTCTTCTTCTTCTTCTTTTCTTCCTATTCCTTCTTTCCTTCCTCTTCCTTGATTTTCTTCATCTTATTATGTCATTTGTGGACTAAATAGGCTAAATTATGTCATAAATGGACTACATAGGCTAAATAAGAAGAAAAATGCCATTTTTGAGCTAACGTAGCAAATTATGCCATTTTGACCTAACTAAGCTTATTGTGTCATTTTAGCGGACAACAAGCTAAGTATATGACATTTATGAGGTTAGAAAGGTTATGATGCCATTTACAATAAAAACAAGTAAGAGGAGGAAAAGAAGAAGAAGAAGAAGAAGAAGAAGAAGAAGTTAAGAAGAAGAAGAAGAAGAAGAAGAAGAACTTCTTCTTCTTCTTCTTCTTCTTTCCTTCCTCTTCATTGATTTTCTTCATCTTATTATGTCATTTGTGGACTAAATAGGCTAAATTATGTCATAAATGGACTAAACAGGCTAAATAAGAAGAAAAATACCGTTATCACGGAGGTGTAGGAATGGTTTGGGTTGCGCCATTGGCAGACGGAGGTGAAGGACCGGTCAGGGTTCCGGCATTGGCAGACGCGGAAGGATTGGTCGATGCTTGTCTGGAGCCATGCTGAACCAAAGATCATTTCCAATAATGTCTCGTTAGCATGATGCAAACTGAAATGTGAATATTAGTAACTAAGGATCATTCAAATCAAACTCATCGTGCCCACCGGAGCAATCTGGGGCATCGGCGGAGGGGCCTGACCATTTTTCTCGCACATGGTCTGCACATTTGGTTCTCACGAGTCAGTCATATTAGTTAGTAATGCGAACATTACGTGCATGATTGGTCTAATATGCACAAGAAACGGACCACGATGAGCTCGTACAGGGCCCGGTGAGACGCCTCTTTCCGGTTCCTCTCCTCCTCCAACAGCTTAGTCGTCTTCTCCTCCCTCTCCCTCTCCCTCTCCACCGCCTCCATTTTTGCCTCCTCCAAAAGCTCCTGGGTGTACAATCTCTCTTTTTGAACCATTGCCTGCAACACAACACTCCTCGTTAGCATTGTAATCATCAACAGATGCACACACGATGTAATGGAGGAAAGGTCAGAGAGTCCGTATAACTAACCGCCACGGCGAGCTCCGCGGGCCGTGCAAGAGGCGTTATCTCAGGATCAGAGCTACTGAGGAGCTTCTTGATCTGCGAGAGAGTCTTAGGACAACATATCAGTCCATCACAATGGCTTGAGAGCCATGGGACCTCCCGCCACCAGATATCATCACCAGCTCTGTATCAAAAGGATCCTGCCTCGGGTTAAAGTCCTCCCCTTTCCTCGTCTTCCCCTCGTCTTCCCCTCGTCTCTGTACTTCACAAGCTTGTGGTGGGAGGAGATGTTGGTGAAGTTCTCTGGATGATCTAGGTCAGACTCCGTGAATGCCTTGGCCTTCTTGTACGGGGCCATATGGGCCATGCCATAGAGGTCGAACAGAGTAGGCACAGGCTTCTTGTGGTAGTGCACCTGAGAGAGAGGAACAAAATATTAGTTAATTAGGGCTCGAGCTAGCATTAAGAATGATATTACTATGTAAATAGGTCATTTTGGAGCTAAGAACGGTTATTATGTCATTTTCAAGGAAAACAAGCTAAGTTTAGGTCATTTTGGAGCTAAGAAAGATTATTATGCCATTTTTGACCAAAGTATGCTAATTATGTTATTATTGAGCTATCCATGGTATTTATGCTATTTTTAGCTAACTAAAGCATATTAAGTCATTATTGAGCTATCGAAGGTAGTTATGCCATTTTTAACTAACTAAAGCATATTAAGTCATTTTATAGAGCTATCTAAAGGTTATTATGTCATTTTAGAGCTAAATATGTCATAAATGAACTATCCAAGGTAGTTATTATGTCATTTTAACTAACTAAGCATATTAAGTCATTTTGGAAAGGATAAATGCTACCATGAAGAATGAAATTGCATGAATCATGTGCCAAACCACATACCCAGTTATCCCCGTACTCAAACAGGTTGGAGCTCCCTTGATGGTGTGGCACACCTTCCATTTGGTCGCGCTTATGCTTGGCGCTTTGGTATTCAAGCCACCATTCAAGAGAGCACCACACATCCACCAATGCCTCCCAACAGTCCATCTTATCGACACACCATCTTGGGGGCACCTAAGTGAGTCAAGAGAAATTTCAGCGCTACGAATCAAATCAAAAAAAATAAGTTCAAGGCGTTAAGAATAGGTTTAATTACCGACAAGTACTTCTCCCTACTCAGAAACTTGTTGCGACACTTCTTCTTGGCCCTCCTAATACCCTGCGAGACGTAGTAGTCTCGAACGGCCTGCACCCGAGCCTCGTGATGTAAGTTCTGAAGTAGGCACTTGCACTCGGCTTCGACAACCATAGCTGCGGCCTCCTGTTCTCCCTCTGAAACCCTGTAGAAGATTTGTAATCAAAGAAGACAACAATGATTAGTACAATCACTAGGTAGGTAGTGTTCGTTTGCAATTCTCTAAAGGAGAAATTACCCAAAACCAACGGAACACAATGTTGGCCACCGTCTCGCACGTGACACCGGTGACCATCTCCCCTCGAGGGGCCGGGGCAACTGAGTACAACTCCCAGCTCAGTGCTAGCTCTGGAACCTAACCCTCACCGGGCATCGTGACCCACCCAGGGAAGTGCTGCCGGCAAAGTGTGCCAAGGACCTGGTTGGGCCTGCGGACACCATGGTCACGGGGGTATACCCTGCCCCTGCAGTATGACAAGGCTGACACATTAGATATTGATTTGAAGGAACATGAAGGAAAAAGGTTAAAAAATAGTAAATGCACTTACTTCAATCCTTTAGGCGCAATCAACCACCTTTGGTCGGGGGTCGTCGGCATGGGCAGGAGCTTTGTACCGCCATGCTTGTAGACCTTCTTGCCCTTCTCAACCATCTCATCGTCGCTATAGCTATCATCTGAAAAGGTGTCCTCGCTACCATCCTCCAGGCCACTAGCCTCCGGAGTCTCGTGGGAAGAAGACGGCGGGACCGGAGTCTCGTGGGAAGAAGACGGCAGGACCGGAGTCTTGTGGGAAGAAGATGGTGGGATCGGAGTCTTCTGGCACGAAGACCCCGTGACCGAAGTCTTATGGGACGAAGACCCCATGACCGGAGTCTTCTGGGACGAAGACTCTAGGACCGGACTCATGTGGACCGAAGGATCGGCGACCCGAGTCTGGTGGGGCGAAGGATCAGCGACCGGAGGCTCATGGACCCGAGTTCAAGACGGTTCCACGTTAGACGGAGCAGTCCTGTGGTCGGGGTGAATCAGCTGAGGGTGGCGGCAAGGAAGCCGTAGCAGCCTTCCTAACTCTCCCGGGGCCACGTCCACCTCCACCAGCCTTCTTCGTCCTGCCCCGACCTCTCCCTGCCGAAGTAGAAGCGCCCGCCGCAGTCGTCTGCATACTATCTAGCAGCGCTCTCCGGAGGGGCTGGGGTGCAATAATGGAACCACCCCTCACAGTAGCGCTCGCAGGAGGCTCGGGGCGCTCTGGACCCTTGCCCACAATCCTGTCAACACCTGCAATGACAAAAAGTAAACAAAATTAGTACAACATAAAAAAATTGGATACCTGACATGAACATAATAATATGTATATAATTTAAGTGTATCATCATCATGAATAATAATAAAAATACACCCGATCAACAGAAATATATATGATGTTTTTGTATCATCATCATGTCCTGGGTCGATCAGGGTTTCGGGGTGTCGGGGTCGGGGTGTGCTGTCAGGGTGTCGGGGTGTGGTGTCAAGGTGTCGAGGGTCGATATCGGGGTGGGGGGTCGGGGTGTCGATTGTCGGGGTGTCAGGGTGTCGGGGTGTCGGGGTCGGGGTCGGGGTGTCGGTGGTCGGGGTCGGGGTGTGGTGTCCGGGTGTCGGGGTGTCGGGGTCGGGGTGTCGTGCCGGGGTGTCGTGTCGGGGTCGGGGTGTCAGGGTGTTGGGGTCGGGGTCGGGGTGTGGGTTGGGGTGTGGTGTCAGGGTGTTGGCGGGTCGGGGGTAAGGGTATTAGGGTGTTAGGGTGTCGGGGTCGGGGTCGGGGTGTCGTGCCGGGGTGTCGTGTCGGGGTTGGGGTATCAGGGTGTCGGGGTCGAGGTCAGGGTGTGGGTCGGAGTGTGGTGTCAGGCTGTCGGTTGGTCGGGGGTCGGGGTCGGGGTCGGGGTGTGGTGTCAGGGTGTCGGGAGTCGGGGTCGGGGTGTCGTGTCGGGGTGTCGGGGGTCGGGGGTCGGGGTCTCTTTTTCCTTGTCTTCTTCTCTTCTTCTTCTCCTCCTCCTCTCCTCTTTCTTCTTCTTCTTCTCCTCCTCTCCTCTTTCTTCTTCTTCTTTCTTCTTCTTCTTCTTCTTCTTCTTCTTCTTCTTCTTCTTCTTCTTCTTCTTCTTCTTCTTCTTCTTCTTCTTCTTCTTCTTCTTCTTCTTCTTCTTCTTCTTCTTCTTCTTCTTCTTCTTCTTCTCTTTCGTCTTCTCCCTCTCCCTGTTCCTCCCTCCTCCTCCTCCTTCTACTTCTTCTTCTAAACTAAAACTAAAACTAATCTAAAATAAACTAAAACTAAAAATAATCTAAAATAAACTAAACTATAACTAAAACAGAAACTAAACTAAAAGAAACAAAAAGAAACTAATTAAAAAAGGGGGAGGAGCTCACCTGCAGGAGGAGGAGGCGACCCGGTGGAGGGGGAGGCCGGACGGCCGCGGCGGCCGCTGGAGGAGGCGGCGACCCGGTGGAGGGGGAGGCCGGGCGGCCGCGGTGGGACGGGGCGGGGACGGCCACGACGCGGCTGGTCGACGTCGAAGGAGCGGTGGGGCCGCGGTGGAGATCTGGGAGAGGTGCGGGGCAGCGGCGCGGGCCGGTGTGGGTGGGGGTGGCGAGGAACGGGAGGGGGCGGGGCGATGTGGAAGGGGCGGCGGGGGTGCGGTGGAGGTCGGGGCGCCGCAGGGGAGGGGTGCGTGGCGGCAGGGCAGCCGGCTATGCCAGACGGGGTCGGCGGCGGCGGCGCGGTTGTGGCTGGGGAGGGAACGAGCGAGAGAGAGTGGACAGGACAGGGGCGGGACAACCGTTAACGTACCCGCCTCTTTGCCATCCGCCAACGGTCGGCAAACATTCTTTGTTGTCCGCTTGCGGACGGCAAAGAGGTGGGGCCGGTGGGCTTGGGTTGGTTACACAATAACTGGACCCACCAACCTCTTTGCCGTCTGCTAGTGGACGGCATAGTTTCTTTGCCGTCAGCCACCGGACGGCAAAGAGTTTCCTGATGGAAAAGACCATGTTTGCCATCAGCCACTTCTTTGCCTTCCATTTTCGTGTGGCGGACGACAAAGAGTTGGCAGACGGCAAATAAGCTAATTCCAGTAGTGGTTGTTCTTCTGTACACAGAGCATAGATGTTCTGCAGATAGAGCATATCACAACACACATGGACCGCACATGGTAACCCATCAGCAATGAATTCATCAATCGCAAACAGTTCATCCAACTGAACCGTATGTTGTATATCGCACAAAACCTTCATCTGGCTGCCCATTTCTGTTCTTCCGCCTCATCACAAACAGTTAATTGAACTAAACCGTATGCTCCTCATCGCACACACAACTAAATTCTGAACTGTGTTTGATGCATCCGTCATCGCAAATGTTTTGCATCTTTTTGACTGTTTTTTACATCATTGTTTGTGATTATTGCATCGCACACAGTTTCGTCAAAGGGTCTCTGATCGTAGTGTCGCGTTAGCACCATCCTGCAGTAGTTGTTGGACGAGGACTTGGAGGGATTCCGTGAAGAATACCTTGATGAAGATTTGGAGGAGTTGTCCTTCTTCTTGAAGAACTTCTTCGATTTCTTCATCATTTGAGTCGTAGTTCTTGCTCTTTCCTTTACCATGGTTGTTGTTGCCCAAATCAAATCTTCCACTAGCTCATATCTCAGCTTCCCAGACAGGACAGTCCGAGATGAAATGTCATGGTTTCTTGCACTTGAAACAGGTGTACTCTCCTATGGGTTTTGCCGAGGATTTTGACTTGCTAGAAGAGTTTGATACTTTTCCCTCAAACTTGTTTTTCTTTCGGAAACGCTGGAAACTTTTAGTGATCAGTGCGAGGACTTTGTTGATTCTTTCAGGTTCATTGGAATCTTCTACAATGTTGTCTTCCGAGGAAGAATCAGCTACAACTTTGAGAGCATGATTCTTTCGGTGAGTGGAGCCATAAAGATCTTTCTTTTCTTCTTCCTATTCCTCATGGTGTTTAGCCTCTCCATGATATGAGCAGAGCCAAGAGTCTTGAAATCACCCCGTTCACAAATCATTATAACAAGGGTATCGAAGGAACTTTCAAGAGATCAGAGCAACCTCTTCACTACTTTATGATCGGTGATATCTTTGGTGCCAAGACCTGTAGTTCATTTGCAATGTCACTAAGGCAATCAAAAGTTTGTTGACAGCTTCATTGCCAATTCTCTTGAAGTGGTTGAATTTTGCTCGAAGAGTGTAGATGCGAGTTTCCTTCTGACTTGAAATGCCTTCATTGATCTTCTTGAGAATGTCCCATAATTCCTTCATGGTTTCACATGGACGATACCGACAGAACTGAGCGCGAGAGAGATGATCACCAATTTCATCTTTGGCTTGAGCATCCATCTCAATAAATTTCTTCTCGAGGTCAGTAGGGACTTGAGGCATTTCCACCATGAAACCATTCTGCACCACATTCCACATGTCATAGTCAATTGCTTAGAGACGGATCTTCATCTTCTCCTTCCATAGGAGATAGTATTTCCCATCGAAGATGGGCATCTTGTGGTGCAACTTGTAACTCGCTCAATACATTCTTAAACTCCAAGGTGGTTAGACTAAAATGAGCAGAGTCAAGGAGTACCTTGCTTTGATACCAATTGTTGGAACAAAGTATGTCTACCAGAGGGGGGTGAATGGGAGTTTTTAAATTTCTTTCGGAAACTTCAAAACTCTCAGAACACAATAGCGGAAAGAAGGGTAACAGTAACAGTGAGTGAAAGTAAAATACCGAAACAAAAAATAATCACAGTCATCAAAGAAATCACATGGTGGCAAACATTCAGGTAGGGTAGTTCGAATGGAATAGTGTGAATAGATAACCAGTGATGCTCAATGGAGACAAATGATTTGGTAGACTAGTTCATCCTTCTACACAAGTACTATGTCTGGTTGGAGGGGTTGTGATCTAACACAAGATAAACTCTCTTCACCCTATTCTCCTCGACAATTGGTTCGTCAACCAATGTTGATTAGTCGTGGTAGATACTTGAGGTGATCTCCTAACCTTTACAGACTTCTTCTTCAAGAACCGTAATCACTCTTGGTCTCTAAAGGAAATGACACCTAACCGTCTAGAGAGTTTGCATCTCTCAAGAGTAATAGGTGGAGCGTACTAGACTTAGATTAGAGTGATGCTAGACCACTATCTAATTCTTCAGCTCTAGGATTTTTCTCTCGGTGGATTTTTAACTCAAATCACTCTGGAGAGGGGGTTTCTCCACAATCTTCTATGAATCAAATGGAGCAGCCATCGGACAAAGCCGGTGCAGGGTGGTTATTTATAGGCGCAACCTTCCCTGATGGGAAGTGACCATTTTGGACGTGCGGTCTAGCCAATGGCCAACCAACATGTTTGCAATGGTCGGATTTTTCAAGCAACAGTGACATTACTTGCGGAACAAGTAATGCTAACTCTCCAGTCTGAGACATATCTCTCGTAGCAAAGAAGATCATAGTCTCTTCCTGGCAAGTATTTGCTCGGAACGCAAAGAGATTTCTCTCACAGCTTTCATAGGATTGAGTTTAGCATCAGAGAACCTAAGTTTTGAATGTTTTACTATAGCGACTCGATCCCAATGGATCGAAGTCTCTGTGCTTAAGTGTCATCTCTGGATCGGTATGCTGACACAAACAATACTCAAGGAATTATAATAGAGTTCAATCACACACTTATTACATCAAGGTCCTCATAAAGAGTATTTATTACAAAAATATGGCTAAAGGCCAACTAAATAAGATAATTGCAGAAGCTTCGAAGATAAATGAGTCCATCAACTCCATGGCATAACTGAGTGCATGAAAAGGACCTAGCGCACCTTATTCTTCGTCGGAAAACTTGGCAACATTAGACGTTGCAGCCGTGTAGGTCAGCACATGGAATATGCTGGCAAAGTCACACTATAGAGTGATGAATTAAAGAGACTATAACTACATGCATATTTGGCTGGTGGAGGCTCTATGTTTAATTTGCATAAAGCCATTTTTCCCTACAACAAAGGAATAAATTTTATTTAATACCAAGTTTATTCCATTATTGAGATTGTTCGTCCAACTCAATCCCAAAATTACCAATGTAGAAATAATAAACCCCATACATTAATTAAATAGAGTGATGAGATCAACAAAATATTCACTTCTAGATACTCAAATTATCCATAACTGGGGACATGGCTAACCATGATTAGTTTGTACACTCTACAGCGGTTTGCGCACTTTTCCCCACAAGACTCGACCGCATCCATGATCGGAAGATCGAGACATAGCCTTTCTGAAACATTAAGTATTTACTCTGGGTAGACAGGTACACCTACTTTCCCCTACATCTGCTAGTCTACCACAGAAAGAGGTCACACAACTTACTCAACTATACCAGAGCCCATAATGGCTTGTGGCTGCACATGGAAGTTTCTAGGCATGAAATATCATATGATCCCTTTGAGCCTAGCTGGCAGACCTAGGGTAATCACACGGGTACTCCGAGATTCCCTTGGGCAAGCACTGGTTTCTCCAGGTGCCCCAAACAATCTACCCAGATGTGTATTAAAGTTGCCACCTTAATGTTGTTCCAAAATTATTATCTCTCGCAACTTTCATGAATCTCACATACCAATCCCGTCTACGAGCATGGCTAAGCAATGTATGAGCATAACATATATTCCGGGGTGATCAAAGGTAATAGGTTCCTACCTCATGAACTACATAACCAAACCACATGTTCCCAATCATAACCATGCAATCTCTGAGGGTGAAACTAATGCATAGTCAAAACTGGGTATAAAAGAGTATGATCAAAGTGTAACTTGCCTTGTTGACGATTAGAAAACTCTAGAGATTCATAGTAACAATCTTCGCACTCCGGAAAATCTATTGCAAACAAACAATAGCATACATAAGCACTCAAGCAAAAGATGCAAAGAAAACCAAAGAAAAGATTCGGAAAACCCAACAACAAGAAAATAACTACTCTAAATAGAAAATAAATTTTAACAATATTATAATTAGGTGGATTAGATCTTAACAGAAGGTACATGTGATTAGCTTCGATTTGCAAAAAGAATCAAGTAAAACGGAGCTATGAAACTCAAGTTACGAACAAAAGAAGTTCCAATTCAAATCTAAACAAAAAACAAATTCTAAATTTCAAAAACATGTTTTAAGTTGGTTTACTGGATAGATGAGAATGCTCTGAAGATTTTAGCGTTGGTTTCATCGAATTTGGGCAAACGGGCAAAAAGTTGTGATAGTTTGAAACGCAGGGGATAAACTGTAAATAAAACTAGCGGATGGGTCCCTTGCAGAAAAAGAAAAAGACAAAGACAAATTTAACGAACAAATGTTTGCTACAGAGACCTAACGAACTAATACCGTTTGCTACCAAAGACTAATGAGCGAATGGTCGCTAAATAAAAAAACAATTCAAAAAAAAACAGATCTCGATCTCGATCGCTAGATCCAGATCGGACAAACAAGGGCGGCGGCACTTACAGCGGCGGCGGTGGTCATCGGCGGCGAGGCGGTCGGCAGCGGTGGATGGCTCCAGGCAGGACGGCGGCATCGGCGGAGTGCGGCGGCTAATGGCGGGGCGGCTTGCTGCAGCGGCGGCGGCGGAGGGGATGCGAGGCGGTGGCTGCTGCTGAGGAGGAGGAGAGGGGGCCAGGGCCTTCGTATTTAAAGGGCTCGGGGGATGTGGCTGCTTGCGTGAGGGGCAAGCCGGCGATGACGACGTGTCTGAGCTAGACACGGCAGCGCGAGGCGGGCGGCGGGCGGACTCCGTTCGGAGCTGGTGCGGGGCTGCTGGGCCGCGGCCTGGCCCGGTTGGCTGGGCCGGCCCGGTTGTAGCGACCAGACCTCAAACGATCAAGTCTCTCTGCATCAGTGTCATCCCTGGATCGATAATGCTGACACGCAGAGTACTCGAGGATTTATAACAAAGTTTCAATCACACACTTATTACATCAAATGTCTCAAAAGTGAACTTATTACAATAATATGGCTTAAGGACATCCAACTAAGATAACAACGAAAGGCTTAGAAGATAAAGTGAGTCCATCAACTCCAACGGCATAGCTGAGTGAACAACTGAAAGTGCAACCATCCCTTGGTGGTTTTGGTAATTCCTAACAACATATACCTCATTGAGCTAATGCTACTACAAGATAAATATTTCAGGAAAGCTCAATGATTGGCATGGCATGGATGAGAAAAGTGGATCCCTCAAAATGCTAAGGACAAAAGGATTGGCTCAAGCTCAAAGCACAAGACACTTCATTTTCTATTTTAGTGATCCAAGATCACATTGAGTCTATAGGAAAAGCCAATACTATCAAGGAGGGATGAGGTGTTGCTTAATGGCTTTCTTGCTCAAAATCCTTAGTGATATGCTCCAAAGCCCTCAAGTACTTTCTCACTCCACATATGACCCAAACCAAAAGTCCAACTCAGCCCCACCGATTCTTCCTATCCAGCGCCACCGAGTTTGGATATCATAGCCACTGCCACAAACTCTAGGCAAATCGGTCTCACCGATATGGATCTCGGTCTCAGCGAGATGGGGTTGTAATCTCTCTGTTTACCTTTCGTAATGTTTCGGTCTTACCGAGATGAGTGAATTGGTCCCATCGAGATTACAATGCAAACTCTCTGTTTCCCTTTCGGAACCTTTCGGTCTTACCGAGATGAGCGAATCGGTCCCATCGAGTTTGCCTGACCAACCCTCTGTGTATCCATTACCAAAATCGGTCCCACCAAGTTTATGTAATCGGTCTCACCGAGATTACGTGATGCCCTAACCCTAATCATATCGGTCCTACCGAGTTGCATCTCGGTCCCACCGAAAATCCTAACGGTCACATAATTTGCTGAATCGTTCCGACCGAGTTTAATGATTCGGTCCCACCGAGATTTGTAAGTTATGTGTACCGGTTAGATTTTTTGTGGAGGCTATATATACCTGTCACATCCCTAGTTCTGGTATGCTCGAGGCTAGCTAGTCATTTGTGCATCATGTTTAAATTCCATTTAAACTTGAAATGGGGATTTGTGAAACCCTCAGAATCATTTTTGGAAATGACCCAAATAAAAATTGCTCCAAAAAGGTCCAAGAAAATGCTCATGTTGCTCTCTGAAAATATTGGACAGAGATAAAAATCAAACCAATATTTTTAGGAGCTCATAAGTATTTATTTTGGGCATTTGGAATTAATGCATAATTATTTGCATTGGATATATATTGTTATATATATAATATATGTCCAAAAATTATGCCATTTGTTGAGGAGCTCTGGAATAATACCACTAGCACCTGCAAAAATTGCCATAAAGTAAAATGATTTAATATTATTATTAAATTAAAACAAATGTCAGAAAAATAGAAAAGAAAAGTAAAAGGGAGAAGAGACTTACCTGGCGCTTAGCTCCTGTGCTAGCCCAGCACTGTGCGGCCTGGCCGGCCCAGCTGGCCAGCAAGGCCCACCTGTTCCCCCTTCCCTCTCGTCTTCCTCCCGCCAGAAGGACGGGCGCGTGCCCGACACGCGCACCGCCGCACCGCGCCACCTCCTCCCTCCCTGCCTGCCTGTCCTCCCCCTCGTCGCTCTGGATGACCCGGATGACGCCACGCGCCGCCCTGCATTGCTCTCACTCTCCCTCACTCTCCCTCCTCCCCTGGTTCTCTCTCTCCCAACCGCCGAACGCGGCCGTCGCCACCGCTCGCCGTTGCCGTAGGCACCGCCGCAGCCTCGCCTCTCCGACAAGTCCAACAGCTCCGCCACATTGCCCTCGTCCTCTACGCCAAGCCGCGAGACGCGGGAAGCCCTGGAGAGCCGCCATCGTCGCCTTCTTCACCTCCGGTCGCCGGAGATCGTCCTCGCCGCCACGCCGCCGTCCGGCCTTCCCCGAGATCGCTGACGACGCCATCGAGACCGCTATGAGCCCCGCCGTCGATTCCCCCTACTCCCCTGCTCTTTTGCACCCTCCAGCCCCTCTGCCGCTTGAGCTGAGCTCCGGACGCCGCCGCGAGCTCTGCTCCGGTGAGCTCCGGCCACCGTGCGACCTCCCTCGCCTCCGCTGGATGCGGACGAGCCCGGGCTACACCCCGGTGCTCTTAGCTGCCGCCCCCGTGCACCGCAGCGCTGTGCCCTTCCTCGGCCGAACTCCGGCCGCCGCGGCCGAGCTCCTCGCTGTCGCATCCGGCCACCCTAGGCCCGGCTGGCACCACCGCCTGACGCGCGCTGGTCTGGGCTCTCAAACGAGCCGAGCCACGCTGCGAACGGGGCACCGTAGCCCGTTTCCGCGGCGCTCCGCCGTTTCGGACCTCGCCGGCGGCTAAACGCCGGTGGGGTTTGACCCTTTGACCTCGCCGGCCCGTCAGGTGGGCCCGTGGGTCAGGTGATTAGCTTAAGGCTAATCACCGTTAACTAACCCCCCTGACACTGACCAGTGGGCCCAGTGCCATTAATCCTTTAATTAGGATAAAACTAACCCCCCTGTTTAACCCGTGTCACTGACGTGTGGACCCCACACGTTAGGTTTGACCAGTCAGCGCTGTTGACTTGCTGACGCAAGCATGACGCAGTGCTGACGCAATTACTTATTTTCTGGATTTAAATTAAATCAGGAAATTCCAGAAAATGATATAAACTTCAAAAAATCATAGAAATTCAACTGTAACTCAGATTGAAATAATTTATATATGAAAAATTATCAGAAAAATGCAATCTTTCCATCTATACTAGTTTCATGCATGACAAACCAACTTATACCTACTGTATAAGTGAAACACTAAAATGGCATATATAAGAGCTTAATTTGGATATGCATTTGAATCTTTGGTTCAAATGGACTCCATCCAGATAACAGCTAGTTGCATTAGCTCAAACAGCATCACATCTTCATGCCATGTTCATGCATCATATTGTTGCATATGCTTGAGTGTTGATTGTTGGCACCGTTCCTTCTCGATAGGTCCTGCTCCGGAGACCATTCCAGAGTACCTGTCTGTGAAGCAGTGCCTCCCTTATTGATCTACCAGGCAAGCAAACCCCCTTGTTCATTCCGATAAAATCCTACTCTCTCGCTCATGCTCTTTATTATTGCATTAGGACAACAACGATTCATCTGCTACTTTGTGCTGCGGTAGTTGAACCCATTCCTCTACATGACCTGTCATTGCCACAGTAATTAGTTGAAACCCACTAGCATGTGTAGGAGTTGATTGAGCCATGTTGTGTTCCTACCATGCTATGCCTGCTATCGCTTAGAGTTGTGTCAGGTCTGATTCATTGGGAAATAATTGGAGTGTTATGATACGTTCTGGTGCTGAGAGTTAAGTGTGTGAACACGATTTGGTAAAGGTAGCGGTGAGAGGCCATGTAGGAGTACATGGTGGGTTGTCTCACTGGGACCGTCCTTAAGCACTGAGTTCTGTGTATGTTGTCCAATGACTCGATACTACCACACATTGGGTTCCGGTAACTCGGCCCCTCTCGACTTATTAACCAACTTGGTCTCTGTCTAGGAGTTGCATCTAGTTTCTGGTGTTTGTAGGTAGTGTTAGTAGTCTACCAAGTGGCACCCGACCAGGTGGGCTTGGGACAGACTAGGCACAGTGGCACGGTGTACCAAGTGGCACCCGGATGGTGGGCTTGGGAACCCTGCTCAC
The DNA here is from genome assembly GCF_018294505.1 of Triticum aestivum. Lineage (NCBI taxonomy): Eukaryota > Viridiplantae > Streptophyta > Magnoliopsida > Poales > Poaceae > Triticum > Triticum aestivum. Next base: position 332,944,029 of record NC_057813.1, read on the forward strand.
ATCGTTTGGGGCCGTGAGCGACACCCCGGCCGGATCTCCTTGCGGATGGAACCCGAATAGGCGATAAACCTGGACTAGAGTCTTGTGTGGTTAGTCAGGTCGTGGCCGACTCCCTCGCCAGGCTTCCGCTTGAAGGTTGACGAGATACATGACGTGTACATGGCGGTAAGTGGCGAGAGCGTGTGTGAAGAAGTACACCCCTGCAGGGTTAACATGATCTATTCGAATAGCCGGGTCCGCGGTTATGGACTTCTTGGATGCTTACATGGTACATAGATAACTTGAAGTGGATACTATAAAATGCTCAAGACAAGTGTGAGTGCTATGGATGGCCTTCTCGTAGGGAGACGGGGATGAATCCATAGTAGTGTATTGTGTGGTGATTAGTGGACTCGTGTGCGCCGTATCACCTCAAAGAAGTTCTGGTAGTCGTAGAACAGGATAGCCATAGAGTCAAAGCTGGCTTGCTGCAACTAAACCCCACATTACCCTCTTGATACAAATGCATGTATGATAGGATCTGATGTAAGTCTTGTTGCGTACCTTTGTACTCATGTTGCTTTATTTATGTTTTTGCAGCGGAGACTTCGGTCTTACTAGTGTTCTCGTGGATTTCGACAAGTAGCTTGTACCTCAGCTACGATCTTGTTCGGATATTGTAGTTAGTCAGGCTCTTCAGCCTTTTTCATTTGTAGATGTCTGTATCCAGACATGTAATGCTTCCGCTTGTTGCTTGTATGCTCTGTATAATGGGTCTTGTGACCCCTGTTTGCAATAAATGCTAACATGGCTCTCTGAGCCTTATCTATATGAGTTGTTGAGTTATGCTGTGATGCCATGTTGTATAGCACATACTTGCATGTTATGCGTATGTGTAATGTGTATTGCTATGTGTGGGATCTGACTATCTAGTTGTTTATCCTTAGTAGTCTCTCTTACCAGGAAATGTCTCCTAGTGCTTCCACTGAGCCATGGTAGCGTGCTACTGCTCCGGAACACTTACGCTGGCCGGCATGTGTCCTTCTTCGTTCCTGTGTCTATCCCTTCGGGGAAATGTCACGCGATGAATACCGGAGTCCTATTAGCCCGCTACAGCCCGGTTCACCGGAGTCCTGTTAGCCCAGTGCTACAGCCTGGATTCACTCACTGATGACCGACACGTTCGATGCTGGGTCATGGATGCCTGTCCCTGCAAGTTAGTGCCACTTTGGGTTCACGACTAGCCATGTCAGCCCGGGTTCTTTGTCATATGGATGCTAGCGACACTATCATATACGTGTGCCAAAAGGTGCAAACGGTCCCGGGCATGGTAAGGCGACACCCGTGGGAATACCGTGCGTGAGGCCGCAAAGGGATATGAGGTGTTACATGCTAGATCGGTGTGGCATTGAGTCGGGGTCCTGACAGCTTTGGTATCAGAGCCTGACTGCCTGTAGGATTACCAAGCCAAACTGGTCGAAGTTGAGTCTAGAAATTCTTTAGTTATGTAAGGGAATTGATTGTGGGAAGGAACGTAAGGCTCTTTTTACTCCTTTACCTCATGGCCTTCTGATATGAGTCATCCTATCTTTCCTACAGGGTTAAGGAACTAGGCTCTCTCTCTTCCGTCTATCAGGATCACGTGTTACTACTCCGTAGTCCCATAGGATTGGTTGATCAGAGTCATATCCCAGTTTCGAGTACTTCTGGTGTAGTCTGTTTAGTACTATCCCAGAACCTTGAGTGGTGATGTTGAGTTGTTGTACTACACCATTTTAGCAGGATGTCTCATTCTGAGCATTTTACTGCCGTTATGCTGCCGGAATTGCCCTAGGAGTTCGAGAGATACTAATTTCCTTGTCCTACATTCTATAGACTATAGATGACACTGATTCCGTCCTTGGTTTTGTTTCTCAGGATGTCATCAGTTAAGCGAAGTTCTGTTGTACGTAGCCAGAACCACGGAGATGGTAGGGACGAGGATTCTCCTGAGCCACCTTCGTTAACAGAGTTCATGTTTGAGATGGAGAGGAACAAGCGTGAGTCTAACCGCTTGTTGGCACGTATCGAGGAGAACACCGCACATCAGTTCAAAGGGTCTGCAACCATTCATGACTTCATTCGCTTGCATCCACCCACCTTTCATCATTCTATTGAGCCACTCGATGCAGATGACTGGCTCCGTAGCATCACTCATAAGCCGCGTTCCGCGAACGTCGCTGAAGATGACAAGGTCACTTATGCCACATACCACCTAGAAGGTCCTGCTAGTCTTTGGTGGCAGAACTATGAGGCTATGCTTCCAGCTGGCCAGATTCCTACCTGGAGAGATTTCACTGAGGCTTTTCGCGAGCATCACATCCCTGAGGCCCTCATCGACTGCAAGAGAGGAGAGTTATGTAGTTTCACCCAGAGCAAGATGGCTGTTGATGCTTATAGTAGAGAGTTTGAGAACCTCGCCCGTTATGCCATAGAAGAGGTGTCCACGGACGCCAAGAAGCAGGCTAGGTTCCGGAAGGGTCTCAACCCCAAGTTGCGTCGTGATCTCCACCTGCATCATTGTGATACATTCCAAGCTCTTGTGAACAAGGCCATTAATGCAGAGACAGCCTAGCTCACTTACGAGGAGTCTTGTAAGCACACCTGTGATTTGGGATCTTCCTCCGGTTCTGGTTCTCAGAAGCGCCGGATTTGGGTTCCAAACTCCGCTCTTCCTCCCGGATATTCACCGAGGCCATCTCATGTGGTGCCTCATCCAGTTCAGCAGTATGTTCCAGCCAGGCCTACTGGTAGACCGCTTGTCAGTGCGGGTCCACGTCCAACTTCAGGGACTTGCTTCACATGCGGGAAGCCAGGACACTATGCACGTGACTGCTCTCATACTAGTTATGCTCCACTCCAGCCCGAGAAGTCCTTTGGCTATGTTAAGCCACCATGCAAGATGATCAGTGTCAAGTCAGCTCCCACTGAACGTGGACGTGTGCATCACGTCTCAGCTAAAGACGCTCATGATGATCCGGATGTCGTTCTTGGTACACTCCTTGTCAACGGTCACCCAGCATCGCTTCTGTTCGATACTCGAGCATCTCATTCCTTCATTTCTAAAAGCTATGATAACTTGCACAACATGTCATTTTGTGATATGCCCTCTCCACTAGTCATTCAAACTCCTGGATCCAAATGGCAAACCTCTAGAGTAAGCCATGGTAACGAAATGCTTGTTGACAGACTTGTATTCCTTGCCTCACTTATAGCCCTCAAGTCTACAAATATTAACATCATCTTGGGTATGGACTGGATGACAGCTCATTATGTCAACATTGATTGTTACACCAGGTCCGTTCAGCTTACACACCCATCAGGCAAGATAGTCACTGTCTCCACTAGAGTTGCAAGGCGTCAGCTCTATTCTCTTAATGCCAGCCCTCTTCCAGACCTTGAAGATATCCCAGTAGTCCGTGACTTTCCGGATGTCTTTCCAGAGGAACTGCCAGGTGTTCCACCTGACAGAGATGTAGAGTTCGTCATAGATCTTATCCCAGGAACCGCTCCAATCTCTAGGAGACCTTACAAGATGGCACCCTTAGAACTAGCCGAGCTTAAGAAACAACTTGATGAGTCCTTGCAAAAGGGTTTCATCCGTCCCAGTTCTTCTCCTTAGGCTTGCCCCGTCCTCTTCGTCAAGAAGAAGGATGGTACGGACCAGATGGTTGTAGATTATCGTCCCGTTAATTTGGCCACGATAAAGAACAAGTATCCGCTCCCCAGGATCAACGACCTGTATGATCAGCTCGCTGGATCCTCAGTCTTCTCCAAGATAGATTTGAGGTTAGGCTACCACCAAATCAAGATCAGAAATGGGGACATTCCCAAAACGGCTTTTGTCACTCGTTATGGTCAGTACGAGTACACCATTATGTCCTTCGGTCTAACCAACGCCCCAGCCACATTCTCCCGCTTGATGAACTCGATCTTCATGGAGTACTTAGATAAGTTCGTCATGGTTTATCTCGATGATATTCTTATTTACTCGAAGAACGAGGAAGAGCATGCCGAACATCTTAGACTTGTGTTAGAAAAACTCAGAGAGCACCACCTTTATGCCAAGTTCTCCAAGTGCAAATTTTGGTTGCCAGAAGTGACCTATCTAGGCCACGTGATCTCTGGTAAGGGCATTGCTGTCAACCCCGAGAGAGTTAAGGCCGTTCTCGATTGGACTCCACTTGAAACCGTTAAACAAGTTAGGAGCTTCCTTGGTCTAGCCAACTATTGCCGCCGTTTTGTTGAAAACTTCTCCAAAGTAGCTAAACCCCTCACGGAACTTCTCAAGAAAGATAAAAAGTTTGAGTGGTCCCCACAGTGTGAGTACAGTTTTCAGGAACTGAAAAGACGCCTGACTTCTGCTCCCATACTTGTGCCACCGGATTTCACTAAAGACTTTGTTATCTATTGTGATGCCTCACGACAGGGACTAGGTTGCATTCTTATGCAGGATCGTCATGTGATTGCCTATGCATCTCGACAGTTGCATCCACATGAGGAGAATTATCCTACACATGATCTAGAGCTTGCAGCCGTAGTCTATGCACTCAAGACCTGGCGACATTACCTTCTTGGTAAACGTTGCGAGATCTACACCGATCACCAGAGTCTCAAGTATATCTTCACACAATCAGATCTGAACCATAGGCAAAGATGTTGGTTGGAAGTGATCTTAGATTATGATCTAGGGATTACCTACACTCCAGGCAAAGCTAATGTCATGGCTGATGCGCTAAGTCGTAAATCCTATTGCAACAATCTCATGTTGCAACAGGGCCAACCACTTCTCCATGAGGAATTCTGTAAGCTTAATCTTCACATTGCTCCTCACGGATTCCTTTCTACCTTGGAGGCGAAACCTACTATTGTGGATCGTATCATAGAAGTCCAGAAGCATGATACGGGGATTACCCGGATCAAGAGAAATATTGCCAAGGGGGTTGCTGGTTGTTTCTCTATGGATGAACGAGGTGTTGTTTACTTTGGGAACCGCTTGGTGGTTCCCAAGAGTCAGCAAATGTAGCAATTGATTCTTAAGGAGGCACATGAATCCCCTCTCATGATTCATCCCGGTAGTACTAATATGTATCAGGACCTATGCCAGAGGTTCTGGTGGACTAGGATGAAGAGAGAAATTGCTCAGTTCATTGCCAACTGTGACGTTTGTCATCGCATTAAGGCAGAGCATCAGAGACCTGCTGGCACCCTTCAGCCTTTAGCTATTCCTGAGTGGAAATGGGATAAAGTTGGTATGGATTTCATCACCGGCTTTCCCAGGACCAAGAAAGGGAATAACGCTATCTTCGTAGTCATTGACCATCTTTCCAAAGAGGCTCACTTCCTTCCTGTTCGAGAGAGTATCACCTCTAGTCAGCTCGCTGACTTATATATTTCTTGAATAGTGTCACTTCATGGTGTTCCACTAGAGATCAATTCAGACCGTGGTAGTCTTTTCACTTCTCATTTCTGGGAGAGTTTCCAAACTGCCATGGGAACCCATCTTTCCTTCAGTACAGCTTTCCACTCTCAGTCGAGTGGTCAGGTAGAAAGGGTCAACCAAATTCTCGAAGACATGCTTAGAGCTTGCGTTATCTCATTCGGTATGGATTGGGAGAAATGTCTTCCTTTCGCCGAGTTTGCTTATAACAATAGCTATCAATCCAGTCTCAAGAAAGCTCCTTTTGAGGTTCTCTATGGACAAAGATGTCGAACACCTTTGAACTAGTCAGAAACCGGTGAAAGACAATTCTTTGGACCGGACATGATCCAGGAGGCCGAAGAGCAAGTTCGCATCATTCGTGAGAATTTGAAAACAGCCCAGTCTCGTCAAAAGAGCCAGTATGATCGTCATCATAAGGATATGACTTATGAAGTTGGCGATAAAGCTTACCTTCGGGTTACTCCTTTGAAGGGTACCCATCGCTTCGGTATCAAGGGCAAGTTGGCTCCTCGTTACATTGGTCCTTTTCGCATTCTCGCTAAACGAGGAGAGGTTGCCTACCAGTTGGAATTACCCCCACATCTTTCCCGAGTCCACAATGTCTTCCACGTCTCTCAACTCAGGCGTTGCTTCTCGGATCCTATCCGCAGAGTGGACCACGAAACGCTTGATCTCCAAGATAACCTCACATATCGAGAGTACCCGGTTCACATTCTTGATCAAGCAGAGCGTGTCACTCGACGTCATAACATCAAGTTTCTCAAGGTTCAGTGGTCTCATCATTCTGAGAGAGAAGCTACTTGGGAGCGAGAAGATCGTCTTCGACTGGAGTACCCCGCTTTGTTTCCGTCGACCCCTGAATCTCGGGACGAGATTCTTTCAAGTGGGGGCGAGTTGTCACATCCCTAGTTCTGGTATGCTCGAGGCTAGCTAGTCATTTGTGCATCATGTTTAAATTCCATTTAAACTTGAAATGGGGATTTGTGAAACCCTCAGAATCATTTTTGGAAATGACCCAAATAAAAATTGCTCCAAAAAGGTCCAAGAAAATGCTCATGTTGCTCTCTGAAAATATTGGACAGAGATAAAAATCAAACCAATATTTTTAGGAGCTCATAAGTATTTATTTTGGGCATTTGGAATTAATGCATAATTATTTGCATTGGATATATATTTGTTATATATATAATATATGTCCAAAAATTATGCCATTTGTTGAGGAGCTCTGGAATAATACCACTAGCACCTGCAAAAATTGGCATAAGAAATAAAATGATTTAATATTATTATTAAATCAAAACAAATGTCAGAAAAATAGAAAAGTAAAGTAAAAGGGAGAAGAGACTTACCTAGCGCTTAGCTCCTGTGCTGGCCCAGCACTGTGCGGCCTGGCCGGCCCAGCTGGCCAGCCCGGCCCACCTGTCCCCCCTTCCCTGTCGTCTTCCTCCCGCGAGAAGGATGGGTGCGTGCCCGACGTGCGCACCGCCGCGCCGCGCCACCTCCTCCCTCCCTGCATGCATGTCCTCCCCCTCGTCGCTCTGGATGACCCGGACGACGCCACGCGCCGCCCCGCATCGCTCTCACTCTCCCTCGCTCTCCCTCCTCCCCTGGTTCTCTCTCTCCCAACCGCCGAACGTGGCCGTCGCCACCGCTCGCCGTTGCCGTAGCCACTGTCGCAGCCTCACCTCTCCGACAAGTCCAACAGCTCCGCCACATCGCCCTCGTCCTCTACGCCAAGCCGCGAGACGCGGGAAGCCCTGGAGAGCCGCCATCGTCGCCTTCTTCACCTCCGGTCGCCGGAGATTGTCCTTGCCGCCACGCCGCCGTCCGGCCTTCCCCGAGATCGCTGACGACGCCATCGAGACCGCTGTGAGCCCCGTCGTCGATTCCCCCTACTCCCCTGCTCTTTTGCGCCCTCCAGCCCCTCTGCCGCTCGAGCCGAGCTCCGGCCACCGCCGCGAGCTCTGCTCCGGCCGCCGCCGCAAGCTCTGCTCCGGTGAGCTCCGGCCACCGTGCGACCTCCCGTCGCCTCCGCTGGATGCGGACGAGCCCGGGCTACGCCCCGGTGCTCTTAGCCGCCACCCCTGTGCACCGCAGCACTGTGCCCTTCCTCGGCCGAACTCCGGCCGCCGCGGCCGAGCTCGTCGCTGTCGCATCCGGCCATCCCAGGCCTGGCTGGCACCACCGCCTGACACGCGCTGGTCTGGGCTCTCAAACGAGCCCAGCCACGCTGCGAACGGGGCACCGTAGCCCGTTTCCGCGGCGCTCCGCCGTTTCAGACCTCGCCGGCGGCTAAACACCAGTGGGGTTTGACCCTTTGACCTCGCCGGCCTGTCAGGTGGGCCTCGTGGGTCAGGTGATTAGCTTAAGGCTAATCACCGTTAACTAACCCCCCCTAACACTGACCAGTGGGCCCAGTGCTATTAATCCTTTAATTAGGATAAAACTAACCCCCCTGTTTAACCCGTGTCACTGACGTGTGGACCCCACACGTCAGGTTTGACCAGTCAGCGCTGTTGACTTGTTGACGCAAGCATGACCCAGTGCTGACGCAATTATTTATTTTCTGGATTTAAATTAAATCAGGAAAATCTAGAAAATGATATAAACTTCAAAAAATCATAGAAATTCAACCGTAACTCAGATTGAAATAATTTATATATGAAAAATTATTAGAAAAATGCAATCTTTCCATCTGTACTAGTTTCATGCATGACAAACCAACTTATATGTACTGTATAAGTGAAACACTAAAATGGCATATATAAGAGCTTAATTTGGAGATGCATTTGAATCTTTGGTTCAAATGGACTCCATCCAGATAATAGCTAGTTGCATTAGCTCAAACAGCATCACATCTTCATGCCATGTTCATGAATCATATTGTTGCATATGCTTGAGTATTAATTGTTGGCACCGTTCCTTCTCGATAGGTCCTGCTCCGGAGACCGTTCCAGAGTACCTGTCTGTGAAGCAGTGCCTCCCTTATTGATCTACCAGGCAAGCAAACCCCCTTGTTCATTCCGATAAAATCCTACTCTCTCGCTCCTGCTCTTTGTTATTGCATTAGGACAACAACGATTCATCTGCTACTTTGTGTTGCGGTAGTTGAACCCATTCCTCTGCATGACCTGTCATTGCCACAGTAATTAGTTGAAACCCACTAGCATGTGTAGGAGTTGATTGAGCCATGTTGTGTCCCTACCATGCTATGCCTGCTATCGCTTAGAGTTGTGTCAGGTCTAATTCATTGGGAAAGAATTGGAGTGTTATGATACATTCTGCTGCTGAGAGTTAAGTGTGTGAACACGATTTGGTCAAGGTAGCGGTGAGAGGCCATGTAGGAGTACATGGTGGGTTGTCTCACTGGAACCGTCCTTAAGCACTGAGTTCTGTGTATGTTGTCCAATGACTCGATACTACCACACATTGGGTTCCGGTAACTCGGCCCCTCTCGACTTATTAACCAACTTGGTCTCTGTCCAGGAGTCGCAACTAGTTTCTGGTGTTTGTAGGTAGTGTTAGTAGTCTACCAAGTGGCACCCGGCCAGGTGGGCTTGGGACAGACTAGGCACGGTGGCACGGTGTACCAAGTGGCACCCGGATGGTGGGCTTGGGAACCCTGCTCACATCGTTTGGGGCCGTGAGCGACACCCTGGCCGGATCTCCTTGCGGATGGAACCCGAATAGGCGATAAACCTGGACTAGAGTCTTGTGTGGTTAGTCAGGTCGTGGCCGACTCCCTCGCCAGGCTTCCGCTTGAAGGTTGCCGAGATACATGACGTGTACATGGCGGTAAGTGGCGAGAGCGTGTGTGAAGAAGTACACCCCTGCAGGGTTAACATGATCTATTCGAATAGCCGGGTCCGCGGTTATGGACTTCTTGGATGCTTACATGGTACATAGATAACTTGAAGAGGATACTATAATATGCTCAAGACAAGTGTGAGTGCTATGGATGGCCTTCTCGTAGGGAGACGGGAATGAATCAATAGTGGTATATTGTGTGGTGATTAGTGTACTCGTGTGTGCCGTATCACCTCAAAGAAGTTCTGGTAGTCGTAGAACAGGGTAGCCATATAGTCAAAGCTGGCTTGCTGCAACTAAACCCCACATTACCCTCTTGATACAAATGCATGTATGATAGGATCTGATGTAAGTCTTGTTGAGTACCTTTGTACTCATGTTGCTTTATTTATGTTTTTGCAGCGGAGACTTCGGTCTTACTAGTGTTCTCGTGGACTTCGACAAGTAGCTTGTATCTCAGCTACGATCTTGAGCGGATATTGTAGTTAGTCAGGCTCTTCAGCCTTTTTCATTTGTAGATGTCTGTACCCAGACATGTAATGCTTCCGCTTGTTGCTTGTATGCTCTGTATGATGGGTCTTGTGACCCCTATTTGCAATAAATGCTAAGATGGCTCTCTGAGCCTTATCTATATGAGTTGTTGAGTTATGCTGTGATGCCATGTTGTACAGCACATACTTGCATCTTATGCGTACGTGTAATGTGTATTGCTATGTGTGGGATCTGACTATCTAGTTGTTTATCCTTAGTAGTCTCTCTTACCGGGAAATGTCTCCTAGTGCTTCCACTGAGCCATGGTAGCGTGCTACAGCTCCGGAACACTTAGGCTGGCCGGCATGTGTCCTTCTTCGTTCCTGTGTCTGTCCCTTCGGGAAATGTCACGCGATGAATACCGGAGTCCTGTTAGCCCGCTACAGCCCGGTTCACCGGAGTCCTGTTAGCCCAGTGCTACAGCCTGGATTCACTCACTGATGACCGACACGTTCAATGCTGGGTCATGGATGCCTGTCCTTGTAAGTTAGTGCCACTTTGGGTTCACGACTAGCCATGTCAACCCGGGTTCTTTGTCATATGGATGCTAGCGACACTATCATATATGTGTGCCAAAAGGCGCAAACGGTCCCGGGCATGGTAAGGCGACACCCGTGGGAATACCGTGCGTGAGGCCGCAAAATGATATGAGGTGTTACATGCTAGATCGGTGTGGCATTGAGTCGGGGTCCTGACAATACCCCCTCCACCTCCTCTTCATTCGTGGAGAGAGCCATCAGAACGAACCTACACTTCCAACTTGCATTTCTATGAGAGAACCAGCTACACTTGTGTTGAGACCAAGATATTCCATTCCTACCATATGAATCTTGATCTCTAGCCTTCCCCAAGTTGCTTTCCACTCAAATCTTCTTTCCACCAAATCCAAATCCTGTGAGAGAGAGTTGAGTGTTGGGGAGACTATCATTTGAAGCACAAGAGCAAGGAGTTCATCATCAACACACCATTTGTTACTTCTTGGAGAGTGGTGTCTCCTAGATTGGCTAGGTGTCACTTGGGAGCCTCCGACAAGATTGTGGAGTTGAACCAAGGAGTTTGTAAGGGCAAGGAGATCGCCTACTTCGCGAAGATCTACCATAGTGAGGCAAGTCCATCGTGGGCGACGACCATGGTGGGATAGACAAGGTTGCTTCTTCGTGGACCCTTCATGGGTGGAGCCCTCCGTGGACTCGCGCAGCCGTTACCCTTCGTGGGTTGAAGTCTCCATCAACGTGGATGTACGATAGCACCACCTGTCAGAACCATGACAAAAACATCCAAGTATCCTATTGCGTTTGCACTCTCCAAACCCTTCCCTTTACATTCTTGCAAGTTGCATGCTTTACTTTCTGCTGTTCATATACTCTTTGCAGGCTTGCTTGAATTGTGTTAAGATTGCTTGAATCGTGCTAAGTCACTAAAATCTGCCAAGAACTAAAATTGGGAAAAGGCTAGATTTTCATTTGGTCAAGTAGTCTAATCACCCCCCCCTCTAGACATACTTTCGATCCTACAAGTGGTATCAGAGCCTTGTTCTCCATTTGCTTTGATTTCCACAGCATTTGGTAGTCATAGCCTTGGTTTCACAACCTAGGGGAGTTTGGCGTCTAGCGAGGGAAATTACCACCATAGAGGTCCTTACTTTGATGGTACTAATTTTTCTAGTTGGAAGCATAAGATGAAAATGCATATTCTTGGACATAACCCCGTCGTTTGGGCTATTGCGTGTATTGGCTTGCAAGGTGAATTCTCTGATGGAAGAGAACCGAACCGTTAAGCTACCGCAGAAGAGTTGAAGATGCTGCAATACAACGCTCAAGCTTGTGATATCCTCTTCAACGGATTGTGCCCCGAAGAATTCAAAAAAATCAACCGTCTTGAGAATGCAAAGGAAATTTGGGATACTTTAATTGATATGCCCGAAGGTATCGACTCCGTCAAGGAATCCAAGTTGGATGTGCTTCAAAGTCAGCTTGACAAGTTCAAAATGAAGGATGGTGAAGGTGTCGCTGAAATGTATTCGAGGCTTGTTGTTATCACAAATGAAATTGCCGGCTTAGGAAGTGAAGAGATGACCGACAAATTCATCATCAAGAAGATCCTAAGAGCTTTGGATGGAAAATATGATACCTTGTGCACATTGATCCAAATGATGCCCAATTACAAAGATCTCAAGCTAACAGAAGTCACTGGAAGAATTGTTGCTCATGAGATGTCACTCAAGGATAAGGAGGAGCTCCACAACAAGTCAATTGGTGCTTACAAAGCCTCACGTGAAGCTCCCACATCATCAACTGAGAAACAAACCTTCAATGAAGAATTGAGCCTAATGGTGAAGAACTTCAACAAGTTCTACAAGTGCAGAAGCAAGGAAAGAAGTTCCAAGTCAAGGTCCTACAATGACAAAAGATCTTCTAGTCGTGAGCGTAATTGCTACAATTGTGGAAGACCCGGGCACTATTCCAATGAGTGTACGACACCCTACAAAAGAAGAGAAGATTCTCCAAAAAGAAGAAGTAGAAGAGAAGAATCACCATCAAGATAGAGAAGGAGTAGAGATGATCATTATGAACGAAGAACATCCCGGAGAAGCAAGGATTCGGAAAGGAAGGACAAGTCATCAAGGAGCTACACAAAACAAATACATCAAGCTCATGTTGGTGAATGGGTATCCAACTCCGACTCAGACAATCACTCCGAGAGAAGCTATCACTCTGACTCTGAATATACTCAAGATGAAGGTGTTGCCGGTCTAGCACTTGTGTCAACCAACTCCTACGACATATTTGATTCACCAAATGAAGGACTTGGAAGATGCTTCATGACTAAAGGCCCAAAGGTATCACACCCCGAGTATGTTGATTTCAATAGTGATGAAGATGACTTGTTAGGTGATGATGATTTACTTGTTGACAACTCTAGTGATGAATACTATGATGAAACGTTAATTAATCATGCTAAAACAAGATAAAACGAATGACAATGATAAGGATAAGATTGAGCTCCTAACTAAAGAACTAAACACTCTTAAGTTAGCTCATGAAACTATCTTAGGAGATCATCAAGAACTTTTAAGAACTCATCAGAAGTTACGCTTTGAAAACCTCAATCTTGAGCAAGAGCATGAGTTCTTAAAAGCAATCAATGATGAACTTCGCAAGAAAAGTTCTTCTTACACTGCCAAGCGTTTACTCTTATCTACTTACATGCCTCAAGTCAAGTTCAGTAACAAGAACAAGAAAGATTTTCCCTCTAGTAGTAACAATAATCATGTCAAATCCAATGTTGTTGCTTCTACTAGTTCTCTTGATCCCACTAACGATTCTCTTAGCCAAGTTACACTTGTGCAAGAAAATAGCTTATTGAAGGGAATTATAGAGAAAGGAGTTTACAAGAGCCTTGCCGGGAGTAAGCAATTCGAGGAAATTGTACGCAAGCAAGGAAGGCACCGGAAGAACTAAGGTGTTGGTTTTGAATGAAAGTTCAATGCCAATGGAGTTGAGTGGGAAGAAGATCAATACCCCAAGACGAAGTTTGTTCCTCAACAAGAGAAGTATGATCCTACTTCTTTCAAAGGGACACAAGCTCAAGATGATCTTCCACCACAAGACCACAAGCAAAAAGGCAAGGACAAGCTTCAAGAGGAGATTGATGCATTTTAAGAAGCTCCGAAGGCCTTGGTCAAGTGGGTTTCCAAGACTACATCAAGTTCTACTACATCGAGTACAACTACAACTCCAAGGATTCCCATCAAGATGATGTGGATCCCGAAGAAGAAGAACTAGAGAGTTCTTGAGGGTGACTCCGCCAACTTATTTCACTCTTATCATTTTGGCAAGGACAAGTGCAATCAACTTCCACATCTTGCACTAGTTCAAGGAGTCACAAACCCTCTTGTTGGTAAGACAAGGGACAAGCTAACCTAATGCTTTCATGGACATCATCTTGTGTGTGCATCACTCTATGTCTATGGATATCCTTGTTTGTTCCTTGTGGGACTAACCCGTGTAGGTATTGAAAGTGCAACTCACCCCAATGGATTGCTCCAAATGATCTACATCAACATTGAGCATCCACATCTTCAACACCTACATGAAGTCATCATCGACAAAACCCAAGGTTAGTTCATCCCTCTTAGGGGGGATCTCACATCTAGGGGGAGCTTTAATCTAAGAATTGAGCCAAAGTAACTCTAATGATGTGAACACAACAATGCTTTATGTAAAAGTGGTAACCCCACTTGTGCTTAAACGATGAGTATGACCTATGATCAAATGTTCTCATTTGACTCCTAAGTCAATATACAAAAATATAGATGACCTAGTCATCGCCAATTGCTTGATAGATGCTAGAATTGTGTGTGCATGCTTTGTCACATATTTCTTTTGCCATTTTATTGTGTGAGCATGTTGGTTGCATAATTTACTCATTCGAGGACATCCACTTGTAGTTTTGATTGTTTGGTTTCTTCTTCTTTTGACAAGTGGATGGACAAGAATGCCTAAGAACCTTCTCTAGCTATCTATGCTTTTCTTGTCTCAAACTCTATTCATGCTACATCACAAAGTTTGATCAAGTCAGATTCGAACCACTCTGTATGAGGAGGACTCGGAGTCCCTAATTCGTCATAGACTTAAACTTCCAAAACCTCTTTGTGTGTTTCGTTCTGACCGATTCAACCATTTCGGTCATACCGAGATCACTAAGTTGATCTAGGTTTTCAATCTCGGTGCAACCGATTTGAACTATTCGGTCACGCCAAGTTGCAGTACTTCTCGCAGTTATGCATCTAAGTGCCACTGAGTTGTTCCACTCGGTCACACCGACAGGTTCAGGCTATATATACCCCCGGTCCAAAAATTTGGAAACTTTTCCGAACCTCTTTGCTCGCGCACAGCCTGCTCTGCCTCCTCGGGTCTCCGGATTGTCCTCCTCGTCGCCAGCGACCTCCAGCCACTGGTCTCCACCGCTGTCAACGGGATTCTGCCCCGTCGTTGCCGCCGTAGCAAGTCCATCGCTGCATTAGGGTATGGAATTGAATCTTTGTGCTATTCCTAACTCCGATTCCTAGAACATTGCATTGCCATGTATCTTGCCACAGTTGGGATCTTCTTATCCAGAGAAATCACTCCATCGATTAGTTTTGGATTGAAAATTTAGGGTTAGGTTTCCGCCGAACTCATTTCGGACCGACCGAGTTGTAGAAATCGGTCCCACCGATTTGGCTCAGGCCAGTGCACATGTGATTCTCGGTCTGACCGAGAATTGCAAATCGGTGTGACCGAGTTCAATTCTTTGTGAAACCGTAGCAGTCTCGGTGCCACCAAACTATGACTCGGTCTGACCGAGTTCACTAATTTAGGTTCCAAAAGATGCTTCGGTATCACCGAGTTTACAAATCGGTATCTCCGAAATGCTTTCTGTGGAAAACAAAAACTAAGTTTTTGACTCAATTTTTTGCAAAAACCGTTGTGCTTTGTGATGCTCATCCACTCTACCTCACCTATATCTATTCATAGGGTCTGTTGTCAGAGTTTGCATCATGTCAGATCAGAGTGACAGTCAGAACAAGTTTGAGGAGCAAGTTCAGATGAGTGAGGGCACTAGTCCCTCTAGCAGCTATGATGATGGGAGCAGGAGCACACCCAACAACTTGCCAAAGGCAGCCACCAGAGCCAGAAATAAGAAGACCTCATATTTTGAAGATCAGGGCTATGTGGCTGCTGAGGATGAGGCCACCTCCAAGAAGAAGGTGCTAAAGAAGGGATATGGCTCAGCTGCATCCACTAATTAAGCCAGGAATGCAGAAGAAGGCACCTGCAGGGAGAATTCCTACTTCCAAACCTAGGAAGGTTGCCACTGGTGAAACCATGAAGTTCACCATTGAGTCTGATAATGAAGCTACTGGCCAAGACAAGAAGAAGAAGAAGAGAGTCAGAACCACTACTGCCAAAGTACTTGGCAAGCCCTCTATGAGGAGAGACTCTGAAGATGAAGGGGAAGAGGTTGCTGCACCAGCACCTAAAGCTGAAAAGCTAATGGGAGATGCTATAAGATCAGGGGCTGCTCCATCTAAGCCCAAAGATGCTCCCAAAGCTGCTGCTCCAAAACCCAAGTCTGCACCCAAGAGGAACACCAGGAGTATTCCAGCTGCAGAGAAGAACAAGGCCTCAGTGCCTGAGGCTGGTGAAGAAGAAGATGAAGACTCACTTGTCCTGAGAAAGTTGAAGCCCAAGATTCCAGATCATAATGATGCTCACCCAGTTGCAGAGGATATGAAGCTCAGGAAGGATGCAGGTCTGAGACAGTGGAGACTGACTGACCCCTATGCTGTCAGGAGGAGAACTACTATGGATTACAGGTTCCAGACCAAAGAACAGCAGGATTTCTATGAGACTGTGCTGCTTGACAAGAAGCCCATAGTTTGTGACATGAGATGGGTTGACTGGGATTACATCAAGAAGAATGAAGAGCACTATCCTAGAGTTTATGACCGTTTCAAGTCTTGTGGAGTAGAAGACTTTGTTGGGCAGAAGCTCACAAAATGGAATGATGAGCTCATTATGTAGTTTTACTCCACAGCTCATTTCTACCCAGATGGGAGGATAGTCTGGATGTCTGAGGGTACCAAGTGCCAATCAACAGTTGAAAAATGGTCTGAATTGATCAATGCTCCAAAGGAGAATGAGGATGACCTGGATGTCTATGCCAAGAAGAAGAAAGACCACAACTCCATGGCTCACATGTATAGAGAGATCGCAGATGCTGCACTTGAGACACATAAGTTTGGATCTTTACATTATCAATTGTCAGGATTGCGTACCATAAACTGGATCTTAAGGCACACTTTGCTGCCCAAGTCAGGTGATCACAACATGATCAGAGGCCATGCAATTAACTTGCTTCATATATTTGATGTGCCTCAGAAGTTCAAAGTCATGAGCCTGATTGTGGAAACAATCAAAAGGACTGCTAGTGATCAGAAGAGGAGTTGTGGGTATGACCCACAGATTCAGGAGCTTATAAACTCTAAGATGGGCACTGGCACATCTCTCTTGGACAAGGAACACCTGCCCATCTACCCTAACTTTGAGGACAACACCATTGTGATGGATGAAAGTGAACCATCATCTGTGCAAGCACAAGAGAAGAAGGAGAAGGCAAGAGCTGAGAAGGCTGCAAAGATGCCAACTGCTGAAGAGGCATCTCAGATTTTCCTGAAGAGCAAGCAAGATCAGCTTGGCTACTTGATTGCCTCCACTCTGAGGATTCAGAAGGGCTTGGCCACCCTGACTCAAAACCAGGAGAGCTTGGAGAGAATCATAGAGCAGAAGTTTTATGCTCTTGATGTTAAAGTGACTGAGATCCAAACTGCAGTTGAGCAACTTCAGGAGGATGTGGAGGAGAAGAAGGGAAAGTCAACTACTGATGCTTTTGCTAGAGTGCCCAAAGGACATAGATCTGCTCCAGTGCCTGTTCCAAACACCAGAGCTACATCATCTGCACCAGCTACAGCTTCAGTGCATCCAGCTCCAGCACCCACTCCACCAGCTCCATCTACATCAACAGAAGTCTTCGTCCAAGGAGCCATCTCTACACCATCACATGAAGACCAAGCCTGAGAATCGTTTAGCACTATGCATTTTCTATGAACTTTTTGGTAACTTGTTGCCAAAGAGGGAGAAAAATGTATAGATCATAGGCTTCAAGAGAGAGTGTTGCTTTTGGTCTCTCTTGTCTTTTTGGTGGTTGAACTTCATTATTTGTGTGCTTGATACTTTATGCCTTTTGTGAGATACTTGGATGATCATGTGTTTGATCATATGCTATGCTACATCAATGCTTGTTGGATGACATTATCTTTTTATATCCCTATATGATCATTCATTTTGCTTGGTGATGAGTGCATGTGTTAAATTATTATCATTTTGAGCGCTCCACCAAGATGTATGTGACATGGAAGAGTAACCCATGATACTAACTCATTGTGCATTTGCAGTCCAAAGAAAATTTTAAATAATGCACAAATTTAGGGGGAGCTCTTACTTTTCACATACTTCTCAAAGCGACAATGTTTTTCAATCTTATTATCATTTGTCGAAGCTTTGATCTATATGTTGTCATCAATTGCCAAAAAGGGGGAGATTGAAAGTGCAACTATCCCTGGGTGGTTTTGGTAATTCCTAACAACATATATCTCATTGAGCTAATGCTACTTCAAGCTAAATATTTCAGGAAAGCTCAATGATTGGCATGGCATGGATGAGAAAACTGGATCCCTCAAAATGCTAAGGACAAAAGTATTGGCTCAATCTCAAAGCACAAGACTCTACATTTTCTATTTTAGTGATCCAAGATAACATTGAGTCTATAGGAAAAGTCAATACTATCAAGGAGGGATGAGGTGTTGCTTAATGGCTTTCTTGCTCAAAATGCTTAGTGATATGCTCAAAAGCCCTCAACTACTTTCTCACATCCACATATGACCCAAACCTAAAGTCCAACTCGGCGCCACCGATTCTTCCTATCTGGTGCCACCGAGTTTGGATATCATAGCCACTGCCACAAACCCTAGGCAAATCGGTCTCACCGATAGGGATCTCGGTCTCACCGAGATGGGGTTGTAATCTCTTTGTTTCCCTTTTGTAACGTTTCGGTCTTACCGAGATGAGCGAATCGGTCCCACTGAGATTACAATGCAAACTCTCTGTTTCCCTTTTGTAACGTTTCGGTCTTACCGAGATGAGCGAATCGGTCCCACCGAGTTTGCCTGACCAACCATCTGTGTGTCCATTACCAAAATCGGTCCCACCGAGTTTGTGTAATTGGTCTCACCGAGATTACGTTATGCCCTAACCCTAATCATATCGGTCCTATCGAGTTGCATGTCGGTCCCACCGAAAATCCGAACGGTCACATCATTTGTTGAATCGGTGCAACCGAGTTTAACGATTCGGTCCCATCGAGATTGGTAAGTTGTGTGTAACGGTTAGATTTTGTGTGAAGGCTATATGTACCCCTCCACCCACTCTTCATTCGTGGAGAGAGCCATTAGAATGTTCCTACACTTCCAGCATACATTTTCTGAGAGAGAACCACCTACACTTGTGTTGAGGCCAAGATATTCCATTCCTACCATATGAATCTTGATCTCTAGCCTTCCCAAAGTTGCTTTCCACTCAAATCTTCTTTCCACCAAATCCAAATCCTGTGAGAGAGAGTTGAGTGTTGGGGACACTATCATTTGAAGAACAAGAGCAAGGATTTCATCATCAACACACATTTTGTTACTTCTTGGAGAGTGGTGTCTCCTAGATTGGCTAGGTGTCACATGGGAGCCTCCGACAAGATTGTGGAGTTGAACCAAGGAGTTTGTAAGGGCAAGGAGATCGCCTACTTCGTGAAGATCTACCCTAGGAAGGCAAGTCCTTCGTGGGCGACGACCATGGTGGGATAGACAAGGTTGCTTCTTTGTGGACCCTTCGTGGGTGGAGCCCTCCGTGGACTCACGCGGCCATTACCCTTCGTGGGTTGAAGTCTCCATCAACGTGGATGTACGATAGCACCACATATCGGATCCACCACAAAAACATCTGTGTCTCCTATTGCGTTTGCACTCTCCAAACCCTTCCCTTTACATTCTTGCAAGTTCCATGCTTTACTTTCCGCTACTCATATACTCTTTGCATGCTTGCTTGAATTGTGTTAAGATTGCTTGAATCGTGCTAAGTCGCTAAAATCTGCCAAGAACTAAAATTGGGAAAAGGCTAGATTTTTATTTGGTCAAGTAGTCTAATCATCCCCCCCTCTAGACATACTTTCGATCCTACAACAACAACGACCTAGCGCACCTTACTCTTCGTCTGAAAAGTCCACAACATGATATGTTGTAGCACGAAATGGGTCAGCACATGGAATATGCTGCTAATGTAAGACAAAAGAGCAATGAACAGAATAAATGCTATCACTACATGCATATATGGCTGGTGGAAAACTCTATGGTTAATGTTTTTGCATAAAGCCAATTTTTCCCTAGGACAAAGGAATATATTTTATTTAACTATCATGGTGGTTGTTAAACATTGATAAGGTTCCTCCAACTCAATCCCAATTAAACAATATCAATTAACCCAACAAATTAATTTAGAGTGATGAGATCAACATGATAATCCAAGAACCAGATACTCAAGATATCCATAACCAGGGACACGACTAATCATGATTAGTTTGTACACTCTGCCGAGGTTTGCGCACTTTTCCCCACAAGACTCGATCTCATCCCTTGAGTTTCTCGCACTACATGATGTTTGAGAAATGGATGACCGAGACATAGTCTTTCAGAAACATTAACTCTTTACTCTGGATGGACAGTTACACCTACTTTCCCCTACATCTGCTAACCCACCACTGAAAGAGGTCATGCAACATACTCAACTATTCTAGAGCCCATAATAGCTTGTGGCTGCACACGGAAGTTTCTAGCAAGAATAATCTTATGATCCCTTTGAGTTTGGGTGGTGAACCGTAGGATGATCACACGGTTACTCCGGGATATCTTAGGAGAACACTGGATTCTCCAGGTGCCCGCAACCAATCCACCCAGATGTGTATTTAAGTAGCCACCTTAAGTTAACCATTAATTTAACAATTCTCACATTTGTCATGGATACACTCAACCAATCCACATCTACGAGCATAGCATAGCAACCTGAGCATAACGTAGAAGTAACTCCCAATTGTTTGATAACAAAAAGGCAATAGGTTCTACCTCATCATCTACTTCCCAAACCCACATGTTATTCAGGTCCTAACCATGCAATGTTTGAGGATTGGAACTAAGGCATAAAAACTGGGTAGTAAAGAGTATGATCAATGTGTTACTTGCCTTGCTGACGAGCTGCAAACCCTAGAGACTCGTAGTAGCACGCTTCGCACTCCGGGAATTCTATCGCAAATAAACAATAGCATACATAAGCACTCAAGCATAGATGTACAGGTAAAACTCAAATAAGAAGATACAAACTGAAAGTTCAATTGAAGAGATTCGATTTGCAAAAAGAATCACTCGAATCGAAGCTACGAAACTCAAATTATGCTCAAAAGAAGGTCAAAAAGAAATCTGCTTGAAACCAAATTTTAATTTGTCAAAATCCTGTTCAAGTTGATTAAATGGAAAGAGGGACTCGAGACAAAGATTTTGGCATTGGTTTCACTGGATTTGGACTAACCGTTAAAAAGTTGCGAAGGTTTGATGATCAAGGGCTAATCTGTGATAAAAATAATCACGGATAGGTCCCTAGCGAAAATAAAATAAAAAGAAAAAGACTACGGTGCGAATGTTCGTGAACAGAGACGAACGGGCGAACACGTTCGCTAAAAACGAACTAACGAGAGGACGCTTGCTAAATTACGAAACCGAAAAAAACGAAATGAACCGAACCGATCTGAAAAAAAAAACGAACTAGGGTTTCTAAAAAAACTAGCGGTGGCGGGGCGGCGGGGCTGCGCGGGACGGCGAGGCGAGGCGCCGCGCGAGCGGCTGGGTGCGGCGCGGTGCTGCAGCGGCGGCTCGGCGGGCGGCGACACAGCAGGCGACGGCGGGCAGCAGGGTGCGGCGCGGTGCTGCAGCGGCGGCTCAGCGGGCGGCGACACCGCAGCCGACGGCTGGCGGCGGCGGCTCGACGGTGCTGCTGCTGTTGTTGTGGTGGGCAAGGTGGCGATGTGAGGGCGGGGCGACGGCTTTTAAGGGGGTCAAGGGGGAGGGGTGGCTTGGGGAGGGGGCAAGGCGGCGACGGCGCTGGCGGTGTGCGGCGCTGGGAGACCGGCTTGGGGTCGGGGGTGACCGGGCGGTGGGCCAGCTGGGCTTCGGCCTAGTGGGTCCGAAGACTTTTTTTTAATAATTCTGCCGAAAGAAAATCCTAAAGAAATACAAAAATAATTCTAAAAATGCCAAAAACAATTTTCACTGTCTAAATAAAATATTTAGAACAAAGTGAACATCTTTCTGGCCTAAAAATGCAATTTTGAAAAAAATGCATATTTTTCTAACTCAAATAAAATAGCAATAAGATCTAAATAAAATCATTTATTTGACTTTAACATTTTCCCTCCAATATTTCTTTTATTTTGGAGAAGTCATTTTATCTCCTCTCTTTTATTTTTATAGTGGAAATATTCGGGAAGAAAAACATTAAAACCAAAATGATCCTCTTTTCAAATTTGAGGAAATTCAAATATGAAAATAAATGAAATCCCTAACTCTCTCCATGGGTCCTTGAGTTGCTTAGAATTTCTAGGATCAAGCCAAAATGCAATTAAAATATGATATGCATTTGATGACCTATGTATAACATTCCAAATTGAAAATTTGGGATGTTACAAACCTGCCCCTCCCCTTAAGATGAATCTCGCCCTCAAGATTCGGGTTGGCTAGAAAATAGGTGTGGGTGGTCTTTCCATAGATCTTCCTCTCGTTCCAAGGTGTCTTCATCCTCGGTATGGTGGCTTCACTGAACTTTGCAAAACTTGATAACATTGCTGCGTGTGACTCGGCTGGCAAACTCGAGATTCTTCACTAGTTTCTCCTCGTAGGTCAAATCACTATCCAGCTGAATCGCTTCCAATGGCACTGTATCTCTTAGAGGAATATCGGCCATCTCTGCGTGGCACTTCTTCAACTGGGAAACGTGAAACAAATCGTGAACTCCTGACAATCCTTCTGGCAATTCCAGCTTGTAAGCAACTTTTCCCATATGCTCCAAAACTTGGTATGGTCCCACAAAACATGGTGCTAGCTTTCACTTCTAACTCCTCGAAGTGGTGACACACGATGGTATACTCTGTCTCCGACTTCGTAAACTACCTCCTTGCGTTTAGAATCCGCATAACTCTTCTGCCTGGATTGGGCTACCTTGAGTCTGTCGCGAATCAGCTTAACCTTCTCTTCTGACTATTTAATCAAATCTGGTCCAAACAACTAACGGTCTCCAACTTCATCCCATAATAACAGTGTCCTGCACCTCCTTCCGTACAGAGCTTCGAAAGGGGCCATCTTCAAACTGGCTTAATAACTGTTGTTATAAGAGAACTCTGCATACAACAAGTTTTTGTCCCAACTAGATCCATAATCTAGCACACAAGCTCTCAACATGTCCTCCAGAATCTGATTGACTCTCTCGGTCTGTCCATCTGTCTATGGATGGAAGGCTATACTGAACTCTAGCCTGGTACCCAAAGTCTCATACAATTGATTCCAGAACTTTGAGGTAAACTGGGTTCCTCTATCCAATATGATGGTCCTCGGAACTCCGTGCAGACATACGATCCTGTTCATGTACATCTTTGCCAACTTAGCACTTGTATAAATGGTCTTCACTGGGATAAAGTTAGCTACTTTCATCAAACGATTGACTACAACTCAGATAGAGTCATAGCCTGAACGAGTCCTGGGCAATCCAGTGATAAAATCCATGCGAAGCTTGTCCCACTTCCATTTGGGTATCGGCAATGGCTGTAGCAACCCTGCTGGCTTCTGATGCTCTGCCCTAACTCTCTGACATACATCACATACTGCTACATACTCGGCAATATCCTTCTTCATTCCTGCCCACCAGAAACTTTCCTTCAAATCTAGATACATCTTAGTGTCTCTTGGGTGAATTGAATACGGCGAATCATGGGCATCCTGCAGAATCAACTTCCTAATCTCGGGGTCATAAGGCACATATACGCGATCCTCAAACCATAAATTATCGTGCTCATCCTCACGAAATCCTTTAGCCTTTCCATTACTCATCCTTTCCTTTATCTCGACAATCTCCTTGTCAGTCTTCTAGGCTTCTCTGATCCTACCCATCAAAGTGGACTGAAATTTCCAATGCTGCTATATAACCTCTCGGGACTATTTCCAAACATAGCTCGCGAAGATCTTCTGCTAACTCCTTGGGTAATCCTCCGGTCATGAGCGTATTAACATAACTCTTGTGACTCAACACATCGGCTACTACATTAGCCTTTCCGGGATGGTAGTGCAGTTTCATCTCATAATCCTTAATGAGCTCCAACCATCTCCTTTGCTTGAGGTTCAACTCCTTTTGTGTGAAGATATATTTCAAACTCTTATGATCTATGTATACCTCATAATGGTTTCCGATGAGAAAATGTCTCCATGTCTTCAACGCATGCACTATGGCTGCTAACTCCAAATCATGTGTAGCGTAATTTAGCTCATGAGGTTTAAGCTGTCGTGAGGCATATGAAACAACTCTCCCCTCTTGCATAAGCACTGCTCCAAGTCTTCGACGAGAGGCATCGCAATACACTTGATAATCCTTTCGTTGATCTGGAACAATCAACACTGGGGCTGTAACCAAACGTTCCTTCAACTCCTGAAAACTAGCTTCACACTCCTCAGTCCATTTAAACTTGGTGTCCTTCTTCAACAACTCTGTCATGGGCTTTGCAATCCTGGAGAAATTCTCAATGAACCTCCGATAATAACATGCGAGTCCGAGAAAACTCCTGATCTCTCCAACTGATGTGGGTGCCACCCATTTAGTCACAGAAACAACCTTGGTGGGGTCTATTGCTATTCCTTCTCCGGATATAACATGTCTGAGAAATCCAACTTCACTTAACCAAAACTCACACTTGCTGAACTTGGCATATAGCTGGTGTTCCCTGAGCTTCTCAAGGACCAAACGCAAATGTTCCTTATTCTCCTCTTCATTCTTCGAGTAGACCAATATATCATCACTGAACACCACGACGAACTTATCCAAAAACTCCATAAACACTTTGTTCATCATGTTCATGAAATATGCAGGCGCGTTAGTCAGACCAAATGACATAACGGTATACTCGTATAGCCTGTACCTTGTGGTAAAAGCTGTCTTAAGTATATCCTGCTCTCGAATCTTCAGCTGATGGTATCCTGATCGCAGATCGATCTTGGAAAATACTTTAGCTCGTTGCAACTGGTCAAACAAATCATTGATCATCGACAGTGGGTACTTGTTCTCGATCGTCACTTCATTCAACACATGATAATCAACAACCATCCTTAATGATCCATCCTTCTTCTCCACTAGAAGTACTGGGGCTCCCCAAGGTGATGAACTTGGTCGAATGTAACCTTTCTCCAGTAACTCCTTAATCTGCTTCTTAATTTCCTCCAAATCCTGTGCGGGCATCCGATAGGATCTCTTTGATATTGGCCCGGTGCTTGGAAAAAGTTCAATCAAAAACTCAATGTCTTGATCAGGTGGCATGCCTGCCAACTCTTCCGGAAATACATCTGGGTAATCCTTCACCACTGGTACTTCCTCCTATACAACTCCTGATAAGGAATTCACTTGAGTCCTTTTCGGCACATGCCGTGATACATACTTGATCTTACTTCCTTCTAGGGTGGTGAGCATAATGGACTTACTGGTGCAATCGATGTTTCCTCCATACATCGATAACCAATCCATACCCAAAATCACATCCAACCCTTGCGACTCTAGAATTATAAAATCCGAGGGGAAAACATGCCTACCAATGGTCAATGGCATCTGAAAACATCCTTGGCTTGCCATATGCTCCGCTCCTGGCGAGCTTACTAACATAGGTGTCCTAAGAACTTTGGTGGGCAACTATACTTATCCACAAATCCCCTTGATATGTATGAATGTGATGCACCAGTATCAAAAAGAATGATTGGAGTAAATGAATTAACCAAAAACTTACCTATAACTGCATCTGGCTGCTCTTCAACCTCCTCCACGCTAACGTGGTTCACTTGTTCCCCGTTGAAAGGGTTGGGCTTCTTCCCAGAGCTTCCATTGCCATTTCCATTCTTTGCTTCAGAACATTCGGTGGCGTAGTGTCCATTCTTCCCGCACTTGAAACAAGTAATGTAACTTAGATCATTCTTGGCGGGCATTGCCGGGTTGGAACGGTTCTGGCTGCTGCTTCCTCCATTCACATTCCCATTCTTGGGGCCACTATTGTTATGCGAACTTCCTCCATTGGAATTATGGCCTCCATGGTTATGGTGAATGTGTCCTCCTGAGTTCGGGGTAAAACGAGGTCTGTGCTGAGCTCCTGAATTGTACTTCCCTTGCCCATACTTCTTCTTGCAGCTCTCTATCTGCTACTGCTTCCCTTCAATAATAAGGGCTCTATCTACCAACTCCTGGTAGTTGTTGAATGTTGCCACGATCAACTGCATGCTCAGCTCATCATTCAGTCCTTCCAGAAACTTCTCCTGCTTAGCATCATCTGTAGCTATGTCTTCAGGGGCATAGCATGCTAACTTACTAAAATCATCCACATACTGGCCCACTGTGCGTCCTCCTTGGCGCAAGTTGCAAAACTCATGCTTCTTCATGTTCATAGCTCCTGCTGAAACATGGGCATTGCGGAGAGCCTGCTGAAACTAATCACATGTAACAATGTCAATGGGGTAAGTGGCTGTGAAATTCTCCCACCATGATGCTGCGGGTCCATCAAGCTGATGTGCGGCAAAACGCACTCTCTCCGAATTTGTGCATCCTGCAGTGGTCAACTCCCTAGCAATCTTGCGGAGCCAATCATCTGCAACAATCGGCTCGGTGCTACTAGAGAACACCGACGGATTCATCCTTAGGAAACGTGCTAAGTGATCAACAGGTGTTGGTGGTGGTGGGTTGTTGTTGTTGTTGTTGTTGCCTTGGTTCTGATTCTGAACTAGCAGCTGCATCAAGGTATTCTGTTGTTGGATCAACTGAGTGAGCTCCGGTGGGAAAGCAAATCCATTGTCACGTCTCGGAGGCATATGATGGGTTTAGAAAAGGTGAGAAAACAGAATAGAATGAGGTCTAAAGGGAAAACACTACCCATATGCACATGAGACAAACATATTGTATCACATCAATCAATTCAAACAAGGGCATCCAATCGATCTAATAATCGTTACAAAAATGCTCGGACTAATACTATATACATGGGAAAATACTACTAATAATATGGTGGTCGACTAGAAGTTTTGATCGGTGGAAGACTCCACGATATCTGCTCCATCTTCGTCTTCGTAGTCATCATCGCTATCGTCGGGGTCAGAATCGGTGTTGCCGATGATGATGTAGTCCTCCGAACGAATGTCCTTGGAATGGTCGTCATGTCCTCCTGGCGTGGGGTCTCCCATGAATACTCCTAGCTTCCTTGTCAGGTCGTCATTTGATACGTATCCAACGTATCTATAATTTATGAAGTATACATTCTATTATATTATCAGTTTTGGATGTTTATGGGCTTTATTATACACTTTTATATTATTGTTGGGACTAACCTATTAACCGGAGGCCCAACCCAAATTGTTGTTTTCTTGCCTATTTCAGTGTTTCAAAGAAAAGGAATATCAAACGGAGTCCAAATGGAATGAAACCTTCGGGAGAGTTATTTTTGGAACGGAAGCAATCCAGGAGACTTGGAGTAGACGTCAGGGCAGCTTCGAGGTGGCCACGAGGCAGGGAGGCGCGCCCTACCCCCTGGGCGCGCCCCCCACCCTCGTGGGCCCCTCGTGGCCTCCCTGACCGACTTCTTTCGCCTATATATATATCCATATACCCTAAAACACCGAGGAGCACAATAGATCGGGAGTTCCACCGCCGCAAGCCTCTGTAACAACCAAAAACCAATCGGGACCCTGTTCCGGCACCCTGCCGGAAGGGGGATCCCTCACCGGTGGCCATCTTCATCATCCCGACGCTCTCCCTGACAAGGAGGGAGTAGTTCACCCTTGGGGCTGAGGGTATGTATCAGTAGCTATGTGTTCGATCTCTCTCTCTCTCTCGTGTTCTTGAGGTGCTATGATCTTGATGTATCGCGAGCTTTGCTATTATAGTTGGATCTTATGATGTTTCTCCCCTCTACTCTCTTGTAATGGATTGAGTTTTCCCTTTGAATTTATCTTATCGGATTGGGTCTTTAAGGATTTGAGAACACTTGATGTATGTCTTGCCGTGCTTATCTGTGGTGACAATGGGATATTCACGTGATCTACTTCATGTATGTTTTGGTGATCAACTAGCGGGTTCAATGAACTTATGCATAGGGGTTGGCACACGTTTTCGTCTTGACTCTCAGGTAGAAACTTTGGGGCACTCTTTGAAGTACTTTGTGTTGGTTGAATAGATGAATCTGAGATTGTGTGATGCATATCATATAATCATGCCCACGGATACTTGAGGTGACATTGGAGTATCTAGGTGACATTAGGGTTTTGGTTGATTTGTGTCTTAAGGTGTTATTCTAGTACGAACTCTATGATAGATCAAACGGAAAGAATAGCTTCGTGTTATTTTACTACAGACTCTTGAATAGATCGATCAGAAAGGATAACTTTTAGGTGGTTTCGTACCCTACAATAATCTCTTCGTTTGTTCTCTGCTATTAGTGACTTTGGAGTGACTCTTTGTTGCATGTTGAGGGATAGTTATATGATCCAATTATGTTATTATTCTTGAGAGAACTTGCACTAGTGAAAGTATGAACCCTAGGCCTTGTTTCCTAGCATTGCAATACCGTTTACGCTCACTTTTACCACTTGTTACCTTGCTGTTTTTATAATTTCAGATTACAAATACTCATATCTGCCATCCATATTGCCCTTGTATCACCATCTCTTCGCCAAACTAGTGCACCTATACAATTTACCATTGTATTGGGTGTGTTGGGGACGCAAGAGACTCTTTGTTATTTGGTTGCAGGATTGTTTGAGAGAGACCATCTTCATCCTATGCCTCCCACGGATTGATAAACCTTAGGTCATCCACTTGAGGGAAATTTGCTACTGTCCTACAAACCTCTGCACTTGGAGGCCCAACAACGTCTACAAGAAGAAGGTTATGTAGTAGACATCATCATTCTTGTCCACTAGTATTGTCATTACCTCCTCATATCCATCGCGTGTAGACTTGAGTTCCTCTTCTAGATCCATAATCCTGGTATTGCCTTATTTAGATCTATCATGCTTGCGCACATCTGGTTCTCCTGGCAACAAATGTGCTGGTTTAACTCCTGGATGAAAGCTACAATGGACCTGTCCCTCCTAGTGCTGATCATCTCCCATTGCTCATCTCAGCGCCCACATATCTGGTAGATAGGGTCCTTAAGATCCTTGTTATAAACTTCTCTGATGCGTCCCATGGCGATGTGGGCTGCCATGCTCTTTCCTAGACTCCAGGTTGGTGCATCAAAGGAAACCTCTATGAGCTCAGTAACTAGGATGAATGTCCTTCCTAGAACTTGAACGTGAATCATCCAACGCTCCTCTTCTAGTAAAGTGGTGATGTAGGTCCCGGTGAAGCTTTGTATTCCGATGGTCAGGTACCTAGTGACTTCCTTCAAGTGTCGTCCAAAAGGAGTGTCTTCATCCGGTTGTGTAAACTTGTTCCTTGAGTCCGCCATCCTATAGAGTGGAAAAGGGAGAGGGGTCAGAAATGAGTAGAGAAGAGTGATATATGGTTCAACTTAGTGGTCGGGTCCTACAATCCACATGTGCTCTGATACCATCTTATAGCGACCAGACCTCAAACGGTCAAGTCTCTGTGCATCAGTGTCCTCCCTAGATTAGTAATGCTGACACACACAGTACTCGAAGATTTATAACAGAATTTCAATCACCCACTTATTACATCGAATGTCTCAAAAGAGAACTTGTTACAATAATATGGCTTAAGGCCATCTAAATAAGATAACAATGGAAGGCTTGGAAGATAAAGTGAGTGCATCAACTCCAACGTCATAGCTGAGTGAATGACAACGACCTAGCGCACCTTACTCTTTGTCTGAAAGGTCTACAACATGATATGTTGCAGACCGAAACGGGTCAGCACATGGAATATGCTGGCAATGTAACACAAAAGAGCAATGAACAGAATAAATGCTATCACTACATGCATATATGATTGGTGGACAGCTCTATGGTTAATGTTTTTGCATAAAGCTAATTTTTCCCTACAACAAAGGAATATATTTTATTTAACTGTCATGGTGGTTGTTAAACATTGAGAAGGTTCCTCCAACTAAATCCCAATTAAATAGTATCAATTAACCCAACAAATTAATTTAGAGTGATGAGATCAACATGATAATCCAAGAACCAGATACTCAAGATGTCCATAACCAGGGACACGGCTAATCATGATTATTTTGTACACTCTGCAGAGGTTTGCGCACTTTTCCCCACAAGACTCGATCTCCTCCATTGAATTTCTCACACTACATGATGTTTGAGAAACGGATGACCGAGACACGTTCTTTCAGAAACATTAACTCTTTACTCTGGATGGACAGTTACACCTACTTTCCCCTACATCTGCTAGCCCACCACTCAAAGAGGTCATGCACAATACTCAACTATGCTAGAGCCCATAATAGCTTGTGTCTACACACAGAAGTGTCTAGCATGAATAATCTTATGATCCCTTTGAGCCTGGTTGGCGAACCGTAGGATGATCACACGGCTACGCCGGGATATCCTAGGACAACACTGGATTCTCCAGGTGCCCGCAACCAATCCACCCAGATGTGTATTTAAGTAGCCACCTTAAGTTAATCATTAATTTAACAATTCTCACATATGTCATGGATACACTCAACCAATCCACGTCTATGAGCATAGCATAGCAACCTGAGCATAACGCAGAAGTAACTCCTGAAGGTTTGATAATAAAAAGGCAATAGGTTCTACCTCATCATCTACTTCCCAAACCCACATGTTATTCAGGTCCTAACCATGCAATGTTTGAGGATTGGAACTAATGCATAAAAACTGGGTAGTAAAGAGTATGGTCAATGTGTTACTTGCCTTGCCGACGAGCTGCAAACCCTAGAGACTCGTAGTAGCACGCTTCGCACTCCGGGAATTCTATCGCAAACAAACAATAGCATACATAAGCACTCAAGCATAGATGCATAGTTAAAACTCAAATAAGAAGATCCAAACTGAAAGTTCAACTAAAGAGCTTCGATATGCAAAATGAATCACTCGAATCGGAGCTACGAAACTCAAACTACGCTCAAAAGAAGTTCGAAAACAAATCTGCTTGAAACCAAATTTTAATTTGTCAAAATCCTGTTCAAGTTCATTAAACGGAAAGAGGGACTCGAGACGAAGATTTTGGCGTTGGTTTCACTGGATTTGGACGAACGGTTAAAAAGTTGCGAAGGTTTGAAGATCAAGGGCTAATATGCGATAAAAATAATGGTGGATAGATCCCTGGTGAAAATAAAATAAAAAGAAAAAGACTACGGCGCGAACGTTCATTAGCAGGGATGAACGGGCGAACGCGTTCGCTAAAAACGAACTAACGAGTGGGCACTCGCTAAATTACGAAACCGAAAAAAACGAAACGAACCGATCTGGAAAAAAACCAAACTAAGGTTTCTAAAAAAACAGGGACGGTTTTTACCTAAACCGAAAAAAAACACCGGCGGCGGAGGGATTCCGGCGAGGCGGGGCGGCAGGGCTACACGTTACGGCAAGGCGAGGTGCGGCGTGGGACGGCAAGGCGCTGCAGCGGCGGCTCGGCAGCCGGCGGCGCGGCAGGTGGCGGCTTTGGCGGCCTGCTCGGCGGCGCTGCTGCTGCGGTGGGCGGGTTGGCAATGTGGGGGCGGGGCAGCAGCTTTTAAAAGGGTCGAGGGGGAGGGGTGGCTTGGGGAGGGCCGGAGGTGGCAAGGCGGCGGCGGTGTCCGAGGCGGCGACGGTGTCCGAGGCGGCGACGGCGCTGGCGGCATGCAGTGCAAGGAGACCGGCTCGGGGACGGGGGCGACCGGGCGCTGGGCCGGCTGGGCTTCGGCCTAGTCGGTCCAAAGACTTTTTTTTAAATAATTCGGCCGAAAGAAAAATCCTAAATAAATACAAAAGAAATCTAAAAATGCCAAAAACAATTTTCACCGTCTAAATAAAATATTTAGAACAAAGTGAACATTTTTCTGGCCTAAAAATGTAATTTTGAAAAAATGCATATTTTTCTAATTCAAATAAAATAGCAATAAAATCATTTATTTGACTTTAAGATTTTTCCTCCAATATTTCTTTTATTTTGAAGAAGTCATTTTATCTCCTCTCTTTTATTTTTATAGAGGAAATATTCAGGAAGAAAAACATTAAAACCAAAATGATCCTCTTATCAAATTTGAGAAAATTCAAATATTAAAATAAATGAAATCCCCAACTCTCTCCGTGGGTCCTTGAGTTGCTTAGAATTTCTAGGATCAAGCCAAAATGCAATTAAAATATGATATGCATTTGACGACCTATGTATAACATTCGAAATTGAAAATTTGGAATGTTACACCGGCCGGCGGAGGAAACTTAAAAAAACATCTAGAGAAGAAAAACACGCAAAACTAATATAAATAAATATCCAAAAATACCAGAAAAATTCACATATTAATATGGCCTTACTAGTGACCTAGTGAACATTTTTCTGGGCCTAAGTGCCTAAACTAAAGACAAACATTTTAGTACTAATTACTCTGCAATAAAATAAATAAACTTGCAAATAAGATCAAATAAGATTTCCAAAGATTCAAAATTCAATTTCCAATATTTCTTTGCTGTTTTTGAAGAAGTCCTTTTATCTTCTCTCTTTATTTTATTTATTTGCAAAATAGTTGGAAAAGAAGTTTGAATAAACAATTTGATCCAATTTTCCAAATTTTTGATAAATCAAAAGTGGATTTTTGAGAAACCGCCAACTCTCTCAGTTGGTCCTTGAGTTGCTTAAGGTCTCTTAGATCAAAATTCAACTAAAACAAATGAAGCAAAATGCATAAATCATGGATTCATATGAATGATCTATAAATAACATCCAAATTGAAAATTGGGATATTACAAACCTACCCCCCTTAAGATGAATCTCACCCTCGAGATTCGGGTTGGCCAGCAAATAGGTGTGGGTGGTCCTTCCGGAGGTCTTCTTCGCGCTCCTAGGTGGCTTCCTACTCGGTATGGTGACTCCACTAAACCTTGCAAAACTTGATGACCTTGCTGCGAGTAACTCGGCTGGCAAACTCGAGAATCTTAACGAGTTTATCCTCATATGTCAGGTCACTCTCCACCTGAATTGCTTCCAGTGGCACTGTATCTCTCAAAGGAATATTGGCCATCTCTGCATGGCACTTCTTCAATTGGGAAACGTGAAACACATCATGAACTCCTGACAAATCTTCGGGTAATTCCAACTTGTAGGAAACTTCACCCATACGCTCCAAGACTCTGTATGGTCCCACAAATCATGGTGCTAACTTTCCCTTAACTCCCAATCGTTTAACTCCTCGAAGTGGGGACAAACGAAGATATGCTCTGTCTCCGACTTCATAGGTTACCTCCTTGCGTTTAGTATCGGCATAACTCTTCTTCCTGGACTATGCTATCTTGAGTCTATCACGGATCAACTTGACCTTCTCCTCAGAATCTCTGATTAAAAATCTGGTCTGAACAATTGTCAATCTCCAACTTCATCCCACATCAATGGTGTCCTGCACCTCCTTCCATACAAAGCTTCGAAAGGGGCCATCTTCAAGCTGGCTTAATAGCCGTTGTTATATGAGAACTATGCATAGGGTAGATAATCATCCCAACTAGATCAATAATCTAGCACACAAGCTCTCAACATGTCCTCAAGAATCTGGTTGACTCTCTCTGTCTGTCCATCTGTCTGCGGACTAAAGGCTGTACTGAACTCTAGCCTGGTACCCAAAGTTTCATGTAACTGATTCCAAAACTTTGAAGTAAACTGTGTTCCTCTATATGATACGATGGTCCTTGGAACTCCATGCAGACATACAATCCTGGTCATGTATATCTTCACCAACTTAGCGCTCGTATAGGTGGTTTTCACAGGGATGAAATGGGCTACCTTGGTCAAGCGATCAACTACAACCCAGATGGAGTCATATCCTGAACGAGTCCTGGGTAACCCGGTGATGAAATGCATGCCAAGTTTATCCCACTTCCATTCGGGTATGGGCAAAGGCTAAAGTAACCCTGTTGGTTTCTGATGCTCTACCTTAACTCTCTGACATACGTCGCTTACTGCTACATACTCAGCAATATCCTTCTTCATAACTGTCCACCAGAAACTCTCCTTCAAGTCCAAGTACATCTTGGTGTTGCCTGGGTGAATCGAGTAAGGCGAATCATGAGCCTCCTAGAATTAACTTCTTGATCTCAGGGTCATTGGCCACATAGATACGATCCTCAAACCATAAAGTTTCATGCTCATCCTCACGAAAACCTTTAGCGTTTCCTTTACTCATCCTTTCCCTTATCTCTGCAATCTCCTTGTAGGTCTTTTGGGCTTCTTGGATCTATCCCAACAAAGTGGACTGAATTTCCAGTGCCACAACAAAACCTCTCAAAACTATCTCCAGGCGAAGTTCTCGAAGATCATCGGCTAACTCCTAGGGTAATTCTCCAGTTATGAGGGTATTAACATGACTCTTGTGACTCAAAGTATCAGCCACGACATTGGCCTTTCCTGGGTGATAATGCAATATCATGTCATAATCCTTTATGAGCTCCAACCATCTCCTCTGCCTGAGGTTCAACTCCTTCTGCGTGAAGATGTATTTCAAACTCTTATGATTCATGTAAACATCACAATGTTTTCCGATAAGAAAGTGCCTCCAGGTCTTGAGTGCATGCACTACGGATGCTAACTCCAAATTATGCTTGGCATAAATCAACTCATGGGATCGAAGCTAGCGTGAGGCATATGAAACAACTCTTCCTTCTTGCATAAGAACACCTCCAAGTCCCAGACGACAAGCGTAGCAATATACTTGGAAATCCTTGCGTATATTCGGGAGAATTAGCGTCGGGGCTGTAACCAAACGTTTCTTCAACTCCTAAAAACTAACCTCACAATCCTCGGTCCATTTCAACTTGGTGTATTTCTTCAATAACTCCGTCATGGGCTTCGTGATCTTGGAGAAATTCTCAATAAATCTCTGATAATAACCTATGAGTCCAAGGAAACTACGTATTTCTCCAACTGATGTGGGTGACAACCATTCAGTGACGGCTACAACCTTTGTAGGGTCTACATTATTCCTTCTCCTGATATAACATGTCCGAAAAATCCGACTTCCTTCAACCAAAACTCACATTTGTTGAACTTGGCATATAATTGGTGTTCCCTGAGCTTCTCGAGAACCAAGAGCAAATGTTCCTTGTGTTCTTCTTCATTCTTCAAATAGACCAAAATATCGCCAATGAACACCATGATGAACTTATCGAAGAACTCCATGAACACCTTGTTCATCATACTCATAAAATTGGAAGGGGCATTAGTCAAACCAAATGACATAACCGTATACTCATAAAGCTCATACCTCGTGGTAAAAGTTGTCTTAGGTATATCCTACTCTCGAATCTTCAGCTGGTGATAACCTGACTGAAGATCAATCTTGGACAAAACTTTAGCTCCCTGCAGCTGGTCAAACAAAACATTGATCATCGGTAGATGGTATTTGTTCTTGATCGTCACCTCATTCAACGCACGATACTCAACAACAATCCTCAAGGATCCATCCTTCTTCTCAACTAGAAGCACTGGGGCTCCCCATGGTGATGAACTTGGTCGAATATAACCTTTCTCCAATAATTATTTAATTGATTCTTAGTTTCCTCCACATCATTGGCGGGCATCCGATATGGTCTCTTAAATATTGGTCATGTGCATGGCAACAACTCAATCAGAAACTCAATGTCTCAGTCTGGTGGCATGCCTGGTAACTCCTCCGGGAATACATCGGGATAATCCTTCACAACTGGTACTTCCTTCTGAACAACTCCCGAAAGGGAATTTACGTGAGTCCTCCTTGGCGCATGCCTAGACACATACTTGATCCGTTTTCCCTTTGGGGTGGTGAGAAGAATCGATTTACTGGCACAATCAATGTTTCCTTCATACATGGACAACCAATCCATTCCTAGGATCACATCCAATCCTTGTGACTCCAGGATGATGAGGTTTGTGGGGAAAACGTGTCTACCTATGGTTAATGGCAACTGATACCATCCCCTACTAGCCATATACTCTGCTCCTGGGGAACTCACTAACATAGGTGACTTAAGGGCCACGGTTGGCAACTTAAACTTGTCCACAAATCCCCTTGATATGAATGAATGCGATGCACCAGTGTAAAAAAGAACAAGGGTTGTAAATGCATTTATCAGAAACTTACCGACAACAGCGTCGGGCTGCTCCTCAATTTTCTCCACACTGACGTGATTCACCTGACCTTTGGTGGAAGTGTTGGGCTTCTTTCTAGAGCTTCCATTGCCATTTCCATTCTTTACCTCAGGACATTCAGTGGCGTAGTGTCCGGTCTTCCCGCACTTGAAACAAGTAATGTAACTCAGATCCTTCTTTGTGGGTGTCCCGGGGTTGGAACGGCTCTGACTGTTGCTTCCTCCATTCCCATTACCATTCTTAGGGCCAGTGAACTTCCTCCATTGTGTGAATGGCCCTCATGGTTATGTCCTCCATGGGTATGATGAGTGTATCCTCCCGAGTACGAGGAATAGTGAGGCTTCTGCTGAGCTCCAGAGTTGTACTTCCCCTATCCATACTTCAACTTGCGGTTATCTATCTGCTGCTGCTTGCCTTCAACCATGAGGTCCCTATCTACCAGATCCTGGTAGTTGTTGAAGGTTTCCACCATCAACTGCATACTCATCTCATCATTGAGTGCCTCAAGAAATTTCTCCTGCTTCGCAGCATCTGTGGCCACATCATCTGGGGCATAACAAGCTAACTTGCTGAACTCATTCACATACTGCCCCACTGTACGACTCCCCTGGCGTAAGTTGCGGAACTCAGGCTTCTTCAAACTCATGGCTCCAGCTGAGACATGTGTTGTGCAGAAGGCCTGCTAGAACGGATCCCAAGTAACTGTAGCAATGGGGTAGGTGGCGGTGAAATTCTCCCAGCACGAAGCTGCGGGTCCATCAAGCTGATGTGCGGCAATGCGCACTCTCTCCGCATCCGTGCATCCAGCAGTTGTTAGCTTCCTCCCGATCTTCTGGAGCCAATCATCAGCAACAATCGGCTCGGTCCTGCTAGAGAACACCAGCGGATTCAACCTTAGGAAACGGGCTAGGTTGTCAACTAGGGGTGGTGGCGGTGGGTTGTTGTTGTTGTTGTTGCCTTGGTTCTGGATCATCATCTGCATCAAGGCATTCTCTTGTTGGATCAATTGGGTGAGCTCCAGTGGGAAAGTGAATCCGGGGTCATGTCTCGGAGGCATCTGATGGGTTAGAGGGGTGAGAAAATAGAATAAGGTATAATGAGAGATTTGACTACACATATGCATATGAGACAAATACATTCAATTCACACCACTCAAATTCAAACAAGGTTCACACAATCGATCTAAGCTACTATTACAAAATCTCACGAATGACTTCTAACTACTTGGAAGTACTCTAATAGTAATGTGGTGGTCGTCTAGAAGTTTTGATCGGTGAAAGACTCCATGGGCTCATAATCATGATCTCTAGCGTCATCATCACTGTCTTCATCCTCATCATTGTCTTCATCTTCATCACTATTCATGTCATCTAGTATGATGTAATCGTCCTCATGAATATGCACTTCATGTTCTTGTTTCACCTCAAGTATTCCTAGCCTCTTCTTCAGGTCTTCATTCTTCTCTAGTAGCACAACAATTTCCTCTTCATATCCATAGCGGGTTGCCTTGAGTTCGTCTTCTAGCTCGATATTCCTAGTCATCACCTTCTTGGTCTTCTTCATGATAGCACACATCTGGTTCTCATACCGACGAATGTGTTGATCCATCTCCTGAATGTATGCTGCAATAGATCCATCCTTCCTAATGCGAATCATCTCCCATTGCTCATCCCGGCACCCACATATATGGTAGACGGTGTCTTCAAGATCCTTGTGGTACACCTCACAAATGCATCCAGAAGTGATGTGAGTTGCCATGCTCTTTCCTAAGCTCCAAGTTGGTGCATCCAAGGTAAACTCGATGGGCACGGTAGTTGGTGCAAATGTCCTTCCCGGAACGTGAACTTTGATCCTCCAGCACTCCTCTTCTGGTAAAGTTGTAGTGAAGGTTCCGGTGAAACTTGGTAGACCAATGTTCAGGTACTTCGTGACTTCCTTCAAGTGTCGTCCGAAGGGGATGTTGTCATCCGGCGGAGTGAATTTGTTCCTAGGGTCCGACATCTATAGATTAGAAATAGAGGAGGATTAGATAAGAATAGAGAAGAGTATCCTGTGGCTTTTCCTAGTGGTCGCGTTCTACAGTCAGCTTGTGCTCTGATACCATCTTGTAGCGACTCTATCCACCAATGGATAGAAGTCTCTGTGCTTAAGTGTCATCCCTGGATCGGTGTGCTGACACACACAATACTCGAGGAATTATAACAGAGTTCAATCACACACTTATTACAACGAGGTCCTCATAAAGAGTATTTATTACAAAAATATGGCAGAAGGCCAACTAAATAAGATAACTGCGGAAGCTTCGAAGATAAATGAGTCCATGAACTCCAAGGCATAACTGAGTGCATGACAACGACCTAGCACACCTTATTCTTCCTTAGAAAACTCTGCAACATTAGACGTTGCAGCTGTGTAGGTTAGCACATGGAATATGTTGGCAAAGTCACACCATAGAGTAATGAATGAAAGAGACTATAACTACATGCATATTTGGCTGGTGGAGGCTCTATTTTTAATTTGCATAAAGCTAATTTTTCCCTACAACAAAGAAATAAATTTTATATACTACCAAGTTTATGCCATTATTGAGAAGGTTCCTCCAACTCAATCCCAAAATTACCAATGTATAAATAATAAACCCCATACATTAGTTAAATAGAGTGATGAGATCAACAAAATATTCACTTCTAGATACTCAAATTGTCCATAACCAGGGACATGGCTAACCATGATTAGTTTATACACTCACTAGAGGTTTGCGCACTTTTCCCCACAAGACTCGACCGCATCCATGATCGGAAGATAGAGACATAGCCTTTCTGAAGCATGAACTCTTTACTCTGGGTAGACCGGTACACCTACTTTCCCCTACATCTGCTAGTCTGCCACTAAAAGAGGTCACCCAACTTACTCAACTATGCCAGAGCCCATAATGGCTTGTGGCTGCACACGGAAGTTTCTAGGCATGAAATATCATATGATCCCTTTGAGCCTAGCTGGCGGACCTAGGGTAATCACACGGTTACTCCGGAATTCCCTTGGGCAAGCACTGGTTTCTCTAGGTTCCCCAAACAATCCACCCAGATGTGTATTAAAGTTGTTCCAAAATTATTATCTCCCGCAACTTTCATGAATCTCACATACCAATCCCCGTCTATGAGCATGGCTAAGCAATGTATGAGCATAACATATATTCCCGGGGTGATCAAAGTTAATAGGTTCCTACCTCATGAACTACATAACCAAACAACATGTTCCCAATCCTACTCATGCAATCTTTGAGGGTGAAACTAATGCATAGTCAAAACTAGGTATAAAAGAGTATGATTGTCGGTGTCGAAACCGGCGGATCTCGGGTAGGGGGTCCCGAACTGTGCGTCTAGGCGGATGGTAACAGGAGACAAGGGACACGATGTTTTACCCAGGTTCGGGCCCTCTTGATGGAGGTAAAACCCTACGTCCTGCTTGATTAATATTGATGATGTGTGTTACAAGAGTGGATCTACCACGAGATCAAGGAGGCTAAACCCTAGAAGCTATCCTATGGTATGATTGTTGTTCGTCCTATGGACTAAAGCCATCTGGTTTATATAGACACCGTAGACGGCTAGGGTTACACAAAGTCGGTTACAATGGTAGGAGATCTACATATCCGTATCGCCAAGCTTGCCTTCCACGCCAAGGAAAGTCCCATCCGGACACGGGACGAAGTCTTCAATCTTGTATCTTCATAGTCTTGGAGTCTGGCCGATGATGATAGTCCGGCTATCCGGACACCCCCTACTCCGGGACTCCCTCAGTAGCCCCCGAACCGGGCTTCAGCGACGACGAGTCCGGCGCGTATATTGTCTTCGGCGTTGCAAGGCGGGTTCTCCTTCAAACTTCATGTTCCTGTCGAATAGGGTCCGGCTTCCTTATACATGTTGCGCTCCTTGGCTTCTACGCCCAATAATGGCCGTCTTCCACGTGTCGTATGAATGCGAAAAGCTAGGGTATTTTTACATTTTACCTCCTAGCCGCGTGAACGAGCCGCCTATAAGAGAGGCGAGGATCTAGATCCAGCTCAAACCATCCTCCATTCGCAAGTTCTCATCGAAGCGCTTCTGACAAAAATCCATTCCATCATGGATAGTCGACGCGGCTCCTCCTCTCGCGCTCCCAGCCCTAAGCCAGGAGATTGGGGGAGATGCTCAGTTCCACACAGCGAGCTAGTGGCGCTCCAAACCGAGGGATATCTTCCCCCAACTTTCATGGTTCCGGCTGGAGCCAGACTGGCCACCTTCAAGGGTGGAAATAGGCGGAGAGCGTCCCCAACCCTTCCAAAGGAGAGCGGATATGCTTCGCCCCTTATCTAATAAGGGGGCTCGGATTTCCCATACATCCGTTTCTCCGGGGGCTCCTGGAGTTCTACGGACTCCAGCTTCACCACCTCACACCTGCCTCCATTTTGCACATCGCGGGCTTTGTAGCTCTTTGCGAGCTGTTCCTGGGCATCGAGCCCCATTTCGCATTGTGGAAGAGATTGTTTTGCCTTGTACCCTGTTCTTATGAGGGGTCGATATATCAAGTGGGCGGAGCCGAAATATGGTGCATCGCTGGGACCGGATATCTATCCGGCACCCCGAAGAAGGCATCCGAAGACTGGCCTTCGGAATGGTTCTACATGGAGGACGCCCCTCTGCCGGATCCAGTTCGGATCGGCCTCCCGGAGTTCAGCAATGCTCCCTTGAAGATACGCCTGAGTTGGCGCCCGTGGAGCCCTCAACGGGAGGATGATAGGAGCGTCCATTATCTGATGGGCTGGATTAGGTTACTGGCCCACTCCGGATTAACCATGATTGGAATCATGGCCACGTGCATTATGCGAGGGGTGCAGCCACTCCAATATAGGGGCCACCCTATGTGGGATTTTAACAGGGAAGACGACGCCACCCGTCACGGCCGCAGAAGGCCGAGCTCGGCAGCCGATCTGGCAAAGATCCTGTGCGGCTTGTACAAGGGGGAGGAGGAGGACTTTCTCTGCATGAATCCATTGAACGGATTCTCCATGAATAACCCTCGGAGCTGGGTAAGCGGACGTTTATCTACCCGATCCATACTTCCAAAGTCAAGTATTTTACTTTGTGATTTCGACGCAGGAGCTGCGCCGGGATGTGGAGGGCATACGAAGCCTAACTCCATAGCCCGAGGATCCGGAACGATCCCTTGATCCGACCTCCGAAGAGGATCCGGACATAAAGGTGGAGCTGATTGACGGGGTGTTCCACCAGCATAGCATGGACAATGCCCTAGTCGCCATTACGACTAACTACCCCGGTTTGATTCCGGCCTCCCAGGTGACTACGGCCGAGGTCTTGACACCATCATTTGATCCGTGCTCAATTCTGACCATCCTATATGATGGTGCATCGCAGGAGGTGCCTTTAAGGCGGGAAGCCGAACCTGCGGCGACTGACCAGCAAGGGTCAGTTCGGCCCAGCAGGCGGAAGAGGAGTGCGACGCAAATCGAAACATCGCCGCAACGGTACGGCGCACCGTTGTTTTTAAGGGAAGGATCCCTATGAGGTATATTAACGCTCATAACTCTTTCCAGGAGAAAGAGCGCTCGCCAGACAGTGTCCGGAGAGGTTGCCAATCAAGCCTCTGCCAGCCATGCTCCATCGCATGGTCCGGAAGTGGAGGCGAACACAAGGCAAGAGCCGGATGCTCCTCCGACGGAGGATGCCGACAGGCTGTCCGCCACCTGGTCTGAGGTGGAGAGCGCCATGAATCACAGGCGTCGCCGGACAGTTCTTCGTGACGCGTGTTTCTCCCCGGACGCGTTGAATGCCTTTGATGCGGGAAATGCGCACCTCCGTGCTGCTCAAGATGGTTTAACCAGAGCCACGGAGCAGTATGTGAAGGACATACGGGTAAGTAATTTTAATAGTTATATATGCTAGTAGCCCCTGAGACTTAAAATAGTTAAAATAACTGATTTAAGGATCATTTATTATGCATGATCTTACGGAGAAGAATACCCACCTGTCCCAGGAGCTCCAAGAGTGCAAGGCCCAACTTGAGGCCGCACTAGCCACCACAGGGGGAGCCACAGAGACCCCCGCTGGTAATACGTACTTCGAAAAGATAAGTATTTAACAAAGTGCGGCGTGTGCGTAAATCTGACAATAATATTGCAGAGGGCGCCGGACTAGATCCGGACAAGCAACAGCTACTACGTCAGCTAAAGGCCGGCGAGAGGGTGCTTATGAAGGTGCAGCAGGAGAGGAACAAGCTCCAAGATGCCCACACCCAGCTAGGAGAAGAGCTGAAAGGTGTTCGGGCCCAGCTGTCTGGCTCCGTGAAGGAGAATCAGCGGCTTCGCCGCGGCATTTATAGTAAGTGCTTGAGCAAATTCCTTTGAAAAGAAGAATTCGGCGAGGAAGTCGATTGACAGAAATGTGTCTTTAGGTGTGCTCATGGGTTGCCCTGCGAGGAAATGCCTGGTTCAACGGGTGACCAACTTCCCGAGCTGGTTCAACTGCTCGAACGTGTTTGGCAGGCGATGAGTGGCGTCATTCAGGCTTTATGGCCTTCCGTCTCCCTACCCGAGGGCCTTGGAGGGCTTGCTGAGAAGCTTCAGGGAGCACGGCGACGCCTCCGTCTGTGGAAAATATCGGCATGTCGTCAAGGCACCAGGGAGGCCTGGGCCATTGTGAAGACGCGGTATCCTAAGGCTGACCCAAACCACATGGCCGAGGTCGGACCTGCGGGGACTGATGGGAAGGAGATCCTGTGAGCTTGATGTACGGCCAAGTAGAACTGGCCGCGAAATATTCCCAACAGGACTGTAAATTAGACGGCCTGTTAGATGGGATTGAAGAGGAGTACAATCAGTCAGTTTGATGTTGTAATTTGAAATGACATGGAAAATGCCTTCTAGCCGGATTGTAGATCGTTTGTCTTTGCGGGCCTTTTCGCTTCAACCTCCGGACCCAACAGTCCGGAGTGTGTCCGAATACCCTTACGGTTATAGAAGAGCCGGGGCATGCGTGGAGACAAGGCGTCAGGGTCATAACTGCTTTATTAGACAAGTGCCCAACTAGCTATGTTATATTACATGGTTAGTAAGAATCATCTTCCAGGGAGAATAGTTCCGTTAAGGGTTCCTTTCCCTGGGAGGCATGCCCTAAAGTGCATG
Source organism: Triticum aestivum (assembly GCF_018294505.1). Classification (NCBI taxonomy): domain Eukaryota; kingdom Viridiplantae; phylum Streptophyta; class Magnoliopsida; order Poales; family Poaceae; genus Triticum; species Triticum aestivum. Next base: position 332,987,239 of record NC_057813.1, read on the forward strand.
TCCGGACTGCGAAAATAGCAGAAAAGCATCTGGGGGCAAATAAATAAGTAAGTAATAAATCATCTTTCAAGTCACCGACCGAATATTCTCTTAAGAACGCTAGCTTTCGGCTTCACCCAGTCTGAGGTACACATCCGGCTGACCCAGCAGTAACAATCGCAGAGGTGCTCCCTTTACCTCCTAGCCGAACAATCAGGAACATAGGGGTAAGCACAGGAGCCCGGCAACCCAGCTTGGCCAAAACTTAAGTCATATCGATGCATATAATGGTGAATAAAAGGTACATGCAGAAGTATGACACATGTGTTGGGCATGAAGCCCGTATAAATAAGCTTCTGTTAAAGAAGCCCCCAGGTATAACGAGTGCTAGGAGCACATCGAGTGTGTGCGAACAATGCGCAAATCAGCCTATCAAAGGTATTGAAAAAAAAAGTGGGAAGAAGGAGGGGGACAAGAGATAGTGAAAATGTAAAAAGGTGGACGGAGGAGTGAGACGAACTCTGAGTCCGGCGTTAGGCGTAGAATCTTCGGAGACGGGCTGCGTTCAATGGGTTCGGCTCGAGTCGGTTGTCAGATGCGTTACATAGATGGTATGCTCCGTCGGTCAGGACTTGGTCGATGATGAAGGGACCTTCCCACTTGGGCTTAAGTTTGTCCTTTTTCTTGTCCGGCAGGCGTAGAACAAGTTCGCCAACATTGTAAGCTTTGGCCCGTACTTCTCTGCTTTGATATCTTCGAGCCTGCTGTTGATAAAATGCGGAACGAGCTTTTGCCACATCCCGCTCCTCCTCTAAGGTGTCCAAACTGTCCTGCCGATCCAGCTTGGCTTCTCTTTCTTCGTACATGCGCACGCGAGGTGAGTCATGAATTATATCGCAGGGCAGAACTGCCTCTGCGCCGTACACCATAAAAAATGGTGTGAATCCGGTAGTTCGGTTTGGCGTGGTCCGCAGTCCCTAGAGTACAGAGTCGAGCTCCTCTACCCAGTGTGTGTTAGATTCCTTGAGGGACCGTACTAGTCTGGGTTTGATGCCACTCATGATTAGACCATTTGCTCGCTCGACTTGACCGTTAGTTTGAGGGTGATAGACTGAAGCGTAGTCGAGCTTGATGCCCATGTTTTTGCACCAGAGTTTAACCTCGTCGGCCGTGAAATTCGTGCCGTTATCAGTGATGATGGTGTGGGGGACGCCAAAACAGTGTACTACCCCGGATATGAAGTCTATCACAGGTCCGGATTCTGCCGTTTTAACCGGCTTGGCTTCAATCCATTCGGTGAATTTGTCCACCATGACCAATAAGTATTTGTGCTTGTGGGTTCCCCCTTTAAGGGGTCCAACCATGTCAAGCCCCCAGACCGCGAACGGCCAGGTGATGGGTATAGTTTTGAGGGCGGTGGGTGGCATGTGGCTCTGATTAGCAAAGAGCTGGCAACCGATGCATCGTTGGACTAAGTCCTGAGCATCTGCCCGGGTTGTTGGCCAATAAAATCCTATATGGAAGGCCTTGCCTACAAGGGCCCGGACTGCGGCGTGGTGCCCGCCGAGTCCGACGTGAATTTCAGCCAGGAGATTTCGCCCCTCCTCTTCGGAGATACACCTTTGAAGGACTCTGGTTGTGCTTTTCTTATAAAGTTCTCCCTCATGGCCCTTGTAGGCTTTAGATCGCCGAACTATGCAGCGGGCCTCGTTTTGGTCTTCGGGAAGTTCCTGCCTAATTAAGTAGGCTAGGAATGGTTCCGTCCACGAGGCAATTACTGCCATTATTTCGTGGGCTGAAGGTGTTATTTCATTGGCTGAGCCGCCGATCATGTCAGAATTGTCTGAGTTAGGTGATGCAGCTGGCTCTGGATTGTTATTTCCGGACTCCCCTTCCCATAATACGGATGGCTTAAAGAGCCGTTCCAGGAAGATGTTTGGAGGGACGGCGTCATGTTTAGCGCTGATGCGTGCTAACACGTCTGCTGCCTAGTTATTATCCCGGGCTACATGATGGAATTCGAGTCCTTCGAACCGAGCTGACATTTTTAGGATGGCGTTGCGGTAAGCTGCCATTTTCGGATCTTTGGCGTCAAAGTCTCCATTTACTTCAGATATTCTGAGGTTTGAATCCCCGCGCACCTCTAGGCGTTGAATGCCCATGGAGATTGCCATCCGGAGGCCGTGTAGAAGGGCCTCGTATTCGGCTGCGTTGTTGGAGTCCATGTACATTATTTGAAGTACGTATTGGACTGTGTCTCCAGTTGGGGACGTCAACACGACGCCAGCCCCCAAGCCAGCCAACATTTTGGATCCGTCGAAATGCATGATCCAGTTGGAGTACGCGCCGTACTCTTTAGGGAGTTCGGCTTCGGTCCATTCGGCGACGAAGTCAGCCAGGACTTGCGACTTTATAGCTCGTCGTGGTTTGTAGGTTATGTCAAATGGTAAGAGCTCAATGGCCCATTTTGCAATCCTGCCCGTTGCGTTGCGATTGTTTATAATATTGTTGAGAGGTACTTCGAAAGGCCATCGTTATGGAACACTCTTGAAAGTAGTGTCGCAGCTTCCGGGATGCCATGAACACCGCATACGCTACCTTTTGATAATGTGGGTACTGGGACTTGCATGGAGTTAAGACAGTGGATACGTAGTACACTGGTTTTTTAAGAGGGAATCTGTGCCCTTCAGTTTCTCGTTCGACGACGAGTACCGCGCTGACAACTTGATGTGTTGCTGCGATATATAATAACATAGGTTCACCCAGGTTGGGCGCGGCCAGGACCAGATTTGTTGCCAGTATGGCCTTGATTTCTTCGAGTCCGGCCGTGGCGGCATCCGTCCATTCGAAGTGTTGGGTGCGCTGGAGGAGGCGATAGAGGGGCAAATCCTTTTCTCCCAAATGGGAGATGAAGCGGCTTAGAGCCGCTACGCACCCAGTTAGTTTTTGTATTTGCTTGAGGTCCTTTGGGATATCCAATTGTGACAGAGCTCGGATCTTGGCTGGGTTTGCTTCAATTCCTCTACTGGATACAATGAAGCCCAAAAGCTTTCCGGCTGGTACTCCGAAGACACACTTTTCCAGATTGAGCTTAATGTCATATGCTCGGAGGTTGTCAAATGTCACCCTCAAGTCGTCTACTAGAGTTTCGACGTGTTTGGTCTTGACGACCACATCGTCTACGTATGCCTCTACTGTTTTGCCTATCTGGGTAGCCAGACATGTCTGAATCATGAGCAGATATGTTGCGCCGGTGTTTTTGAGTCCGAAGGGCATTGTGTTGAAGCAGAATGGCCCATATGGGGTAATGAATGCCGTTGCGGCCTGGTCTTTTTCTGCCATCTTGATTTGATGGTATCCGGAGTATGCATCGAGGAAGCACAATGAATCGTGCCCTGCGGTAGCATCGATGATTTGGTCGATGCGAGGGAGAGGTAAAGGGTCCTTTGGACAGGCCTTGTTAAGGTCTTTGAAATCCGGACTGGGATGTTTGATATCTCTGATGAATCCAGCTTCTAAGAGTTTGGCTAGCTCCTCTCCCATTGCCTGTCTTTTGGGTTCGGTAAATCGCCGAAGAGCTTGTTTGACTGGCTTGAATCCTTTTAGGATATTTAGGCTGTGCTCTGCCAGCCTGCGTGGGATTCCTGGCATGTCTGAAGGGTGCCAGGCAAAAATGTCCCAATTTTCCCGAAGGAATTCTCGTAGTGCGGCTTCTACATCAGGATTTAATTGTGCCCCAATGGATGCCGTCTTTGTGGGGTCCGTTGGATGGACCTGAAATTTGACTATTTCGTCTGCTGGTTTAAAAGAGGTGGACTTCGACCTCTTATCGAGTATCACATCGTCCCTATCCACCATGGAGCGCAGCGCAGTTAGTTCCTCTGCCGCTAGGGCTTCGGATATGCCTCTAGGGCCAGTGCGGCTGTCTTATTTTCAGCGCGGAGTGCTGTATCTGGATCACTGGCGAGAGTGATTATTCCATTGGGTCTGGGCATTTTGAGCTTCATGTACCCGTAATGGGGTATAGCTTGGAAGATTGTGAATGCCTCTCGCCCTAACAAAGCGTGATATCCGCTGCCAAATGGGGCCACTTGGAACATGACCTCTTCAGACCTATAATTGTCCGGCAAGCCGAACACTACATCTAGTGTGATTTTTTCTGTGCAGCCTACTTCTCGACTAGGGATTATTCCCCTGAAGGTTGTGCTTCTTCGCTCAATGCGGCTCCCGTCAATTTCCATTTTTTGAAGGGTTTCCTCGTATATGAGGTTTAATCCACTGCCGCCATCCATGAGTACCTTGGTAAGACGAAAGCCGTCCACTATCGGACTGAGGACCAATGCGGATGGTGCTCTAGCTGTTCGGAATTTAGGTTCGTCGCTAGCATTGAAGGTGATAGCCGTGTCGCTCCATGGATTTGTTGTTGCTACTTGGTAGACTTCGGCAAGGCTGCGGATTGTTCGTTTCTGCGTGTTATTTGATGTGAAAGTCTCGAAGACTGTTAATACCGTATTGGTGCTGCTGGGCTGGTTTCCCGGGGCTAAAAAGCCTTCACCACTTTTGGCCACCTGCCGTAATATTCAACATGCTCGAAGGCTATGTGTTGGAGTGGCGCCCTCCGTACTGTGGATTTTGCAGGGTCCATTGAGCCATCCCTCCAGTACGGTTTTGTACCCTTTAGGGGGGTTTTGCTTTTTGGTTTTTAACCCAGGTGCCTGAGTATGACGCACCCTTTTATTTCGGACTGGGGTTGTATTCAGGGCCGGATTGTCCCAAAACCTAGTTTCAGTTTTCCAGGCACTTTCCATCGTGCAGTATTTTTGTACAATGGTCGCTAGGTCGGCGAAGCGTGTAACTTCGCGACGACTGATGGCGTTTATGATTCCCTTGTCCATGCAATTGTTGCAGAAGATTGAAATCGCGCTTTCTTCACGGCAGTCCTTTATCCTGTCCACAACCAGGAGGAATCTGGCCCAGTAATGATGTACTGTTTCATCGGCTCTTGCCGTATTTGAGATAGATCGCTTATGTTTGGGTGGGCGGGTGGAATCAAGTTCGGAACCCCGCCCAATCTGAGGCTCAAAGGCCAAGAAGCTTCCGGATTCGAAAGCTTGGTCTGCTGGACGCTTTCCAATGAATCTGGTCCGATGCCTGACTTTAGGTTCAGTATTTGATTAGCGTCCGTCCCTCCGCGGGAATCCTGCATGGAGGGATCGGGAATCCGGACATATTTAGTTTTTAACATAGAAGAAGAGTCGCTGCATTGTTCCTCTACCACGACAACGTGGTAGGTAACCTGGGGAGGGTTAAATTCTCTCAGATCGGTTTTAAGCCCAATCTGATCGTAGTCGGTAGCGACTCCCAGGGCGGCGATGCGATCCAAGAGCTCGTTTACGGAGGAGAGCTCAATCGGATCTAGCTGCTCGGCGAATTCCAAGCTGACGTGAAGATCACTTTTAATGACCTGAGAGGTCATTGTCGGAGCGGTGGCCGAACAGGCGGTCATAAGAAAACCACCTAGCCGGATAGTCTGGCCGGCGGCCAAAGCTCCCTTGACAACGGTGCCGTATTTGAAGACGGGAAAAGGCATCCTTCCTGATGGTGACGGCATAGAGGAACTCTCAATGAAAGCACCAATGTCGGTGTCAAAACCGGCGGATCTCGGGTAGGGGGTCCCGAACTGTGCGTCTAGGCGGATGGTAATAGGAGACAAGGGACACGATGTTTTACCCAGGTTCGGGCCCTCAGGTAAAACCCTACGTCCTGCTTGATTAATATTGATGATGTGTGTTACAAGAGTGGATCTACCACGAGATCAAGGAGGCTAAACGCTAGAAGCTAGCCTATGGTATGATTGTTGTTCGTCCGATGGACTAAAGCCATCCGGTTTATATAGACACCGGAGAGGGCTAGGGTTACACAAAGTCAGTTACAATGGTAGGAGATCTACATATCCGTATCGCCAAGCTTGCCTTCCACGCCAACGAAAGTCCCATCCGGACACGGGACGAAGTCTTCAATCTTGTATCTTCATAGTCTTGGAGTCCGGCTGATGATGATAGTCCGGCTATCCGGACACCCCCTAGTCCGGGACTCCCTCAATGATCAAAGTGTAACTTGCCTTGCTGATGATTGAAAAACTCTATAGAATCGTAGTAACAAGCTCCGCACTCCGGAAAATCTATCGTAAACAAACAATAGAAAACATAAGCACTCAAGCAAAAGATGCAAAGAAAACCGAAGAAAAGATACGGAAAACTCAAAAACAAGCAAATAACTACTCTAAATAGAAAACAAATTTTAATAGTAGTATAATTATGTGGATTAGATCTTAATAGAAGGTACACATGATTAGCTTCGGTTTGCAAAAAGAATCAACTAAAAGGGAGCTACAAAACTCAAGTTACGAACAAAAGAAGTTCAAATTCAAATCTGAACCAAAAACAAATTTCAAATTCTCAAAAACATGTTTTAAGTTGGTTTACTGGATAGATGTGAATGCTTTGAAGATTTTGGCGTGGGTTTCATCGAATTTGGGCAAACGGGCAAAAAGTTGTGCTAGTTTGAAACGCAGGGGCTAAAATGTAAATAAAACTAGTGGATAGGTCCTTGGCAGAAAAAGAAAAAGAAAAAGAAAAACCTATCGAATGAACATTCGCTACAGAGACCTAATGAACAAAAACAGTTCGCTACATAAGACTGACGAGCAAACGCACGCTAAACAAAAAAATATAAGAGAAAAAACAGATCTTGACCTGGATCGTTGGATCCAGATCAGAAGGATGAGGGCGGCGACGCTTACAGCGGCGGCGGTGGTCGGCGGTGGCGGACGGTTACGGGCGGGACAGCGGTGCCGAATGGTTGCAGCGGTTGCGGCGGCTAACGGCCATGGTGGCTTGCTGCAGTGGCGGTGCCGGAGGCGATGCGAGGCGGCGGCGGCTGCTGAGGAGGATGAGAGGGGGCTGGGGCATCGGTATTTAAAGGGGCCGGGGGAGGCGGCTGCTTGCGTGAGGGGCAAGGCGGCGGCGGCGACATGTCCAAGCCAGACATGGCGGCGCGAGGCAGGCGGCGGCTGGACTCCGCTCGGAGTCGGCGCGGTGCTGCTGGGCCGGCCCGGTCGGCGGAGGAGACTTAAAAAAATTTTTACCAAAGAAGGAAAACACGCAAAAACTAATATAAAAAATATCTAAGAATACCAGAAAAATTCACATATTAATATGGCCTTATTAGTGACCTAGTGAACATTTTTCTGGGCCTAAGTGCCTAAACTAAAAACAAACATTTTAGTACTAATTACTCTGCAATAAAATAAATAAACTTGCAAATAAGATCAAATAAGATTTCCAAAAATTCAAAATTCAATTTCCAATATTTCGTTGCTGTTTTTGAAGAAGTCCTTTTATCTTCTCTCTTTATTTTATTTATTTGCAAAATAGTTGGAAAAGAAGTTTGAATAAACAATTTGATCCAATTTTCCAAATTTCTGATAAATCAAAAATGGACTTTTGAGAAACCTCCAACTCTCTCAATTGGTCCTTGAGTTGCTTAAGGTCTCTTGGATGAAAATTCAACTAAAAATGAAGCAAAATGCATAAATCATGGATGGATATGAATGATCTATAAATAACATCCAAATTGAAAATTGGGATGTTACATGTACCCCCCTTGATAGTAAGGTGGACCTATGACTCAAAGAAAGAAAACAAGAATAAGATAAAGAATCCTTCGTATTTGACTTCCTTCAGCTACAGTCACTTCCTTAGGAAACCACCGAACCAATTGCTTTTTGTCAACAATTTTAGGGGTCACTCTTCACATCATAAGCTTCGTGAATAATGCTCGCTTCTATGCAGGGCATATTCTTTGAAGTTTACAGCAATCTCCTCATGACTTCTAGGACTTGTAAATCTGTGTGCACTAGTAATCATATTAGTCCCTTACTGTTTATGTCAACAATCTTCAAAACATAATGAGGCAAATTATTGCACCAACAGAATGGTCCAGCTTTCAATGAACAGCTTCACAATTTGAAGCTTGCATTCTTTGGGACCAGCCCATATGAAGGGGAGCGAACATCTTTGTTGCCAAGATTCTGGACTAAGGAACATGCAGTTTATTATGCGCGCATTCTGTTCTAGAAGAATCGCATATTCAAGCACAAGATTCTGGATTTTCCTGAACTCAAAAGATTTCCTTGCTTTCACTAGACAATCGAGAAAATTGAGCAAGTCTTTCTGAAAGGATTTCTATGTTTTAATCATGGATGGAATCGAGAAGTAATTCTCAATTCTATGCCACTCTATATATCTCAGGAGACATTGTAGATGGCAGCACATGGGTTCTCGAAAGGATGACCGAAGAAGATAAGACCATGTTCACTGTTGATCAGTTTCTAGCTTTGCTAAATATTCCTCATTGTGAAATTTATGAGGCTCATGAACACAAACTGCATTTTTGGGAATTCACTGAAGCTCAAATTCATATCTTGATGGACCCCGAGCTTGTTGGTGATGCCTGTACCGAAGTGAATCCGAAAAATCTGGCGTAGGAGAACAAAGTGTTGTTGTACACACTATGTAACTCTCTCACCCCTACTAACCAACCAGAAACTATTGGTGGTATCATGGCAAATGCATTTAATGGAACATCTCATGGCCTTCGGTATGATGTTCCCGACCTGTTCATTGAGAACATGGCCTATGCAGCTAGCGACGCTCAAGCTTTCAAGCTGTATGCTCTATGGATTATGTATGGATAGAGCATCTTATTGAGAAAAGGTTGTTTTTTCCTCATGTGCCGAAAGTTGCACTCCTCCAGTTCCTAACACTCTGTGAATTTTAAAGGATATAGGCAAAGGAAAGACACCCATTGATGCAACCGCTCCTGATTCATATCGAGCCCCAAAAGTCAAGAAGGGCACTGTTGAAATCCCTCGAGATGAAAACCTTCGCTGTATGAGATTTGTGTTTGCACACAACAGGCTCTTGATAGCCATATCATGCTCAACCGCAAAGTGAAAGTGGAGATGATGGCTGAGATAAATCTGCTTCACAATTATGCTCCCTAAACTCTTTTGCATGAGAAGGAACAAAAGAAGAGCTCCTGGACTCTACTTCGAAAGCATTATACTCGTAAGCAACTCACTGCCAAGGACATCGAGAAGAACTATGACTATCTGGAGTTCTTTGAAAGCCTCGCATCCGAAGACAAACTCCAGTTCTGCCTTAGAGGTCTTATTCCACTGATCTCCTATTTGTCGAGCCAGATGATGAAATTGAAGACACTGCATGCACTTTTATTTACAAGCCAGATGCTCCTTGCTCTGAAGATCCCAGAGCTGATCCCGAAGCCAAAGACGGAAGCCCTACTCTAGCCTCGGCCTCCACCATTCCTCGTTCTGATTCGCCAAATAGTTTGACCTTTGAGGGTTCTTTGGACGAGTAGTTCCTCGCATGCATTCTACTTCCTTTTTGACACTTGTTGGCAAAAAGGGAGAGAAGAACATCGAGAGATAGACGTGCGGGTTATTTGCAGGCTTTTTCTTTCTCCATTTGCTTTTCAATCAAATAGTTTTGTTTTTTGTAGTTGAAATTTTTGCTTAACTGGTCATGATACCTTATAGCACCGCTTGTGATGCTGGGAATCTCGTTATCATGTTATGTTAATAACCCCCCCCCCCCTACAATGCTATATTTTTCCTCGTATCTTTGGTTGAAGGTGCCTTGCAAAATTTACCATCATGCAATAGTTTTCATTGATTATCTTCCTGCAGAGAAAGCAATAGCAGCTGAGAAAGGATTATAAATCCTCATTTCTCTGAAGAGAAATGCATTCGTCTCAATGAGAAGTAGTTCCTGTCATGATTTCACATTGATTACTAACTTACAGGAAAATACCTTCGAAAGCATATCTACCTCAAGCAAAATTACAGTTCATACCTTGCTCTCAAATTACCTATGTATCTAACCTTGCAGGTAATCATTTATCTCGTGTGTATTCAAGCTATGTTCTGGGAAAATCTTCATGAATTATTCCTGCGATAAAACATTTCAAAGTATTCATACTCTTTAACAAATCTTCTTCGAAGATTATGTGTCGTAGAAAACATCTCATATATTATTGAGTGCATTTGCTAAGTCAAAAAACAATATCTACTATCAATCCTACTCAAGTGAAGATTCACATCGCCTCCCTTGTACTTACATACATATGCATGACTTCAGTCAAATCTTTAGTAAGATGCATATCTTTAGGGGGAGCGTGTCTCATCTTCGTGATTATCTTCTGCTACTTAATTTTACTTCGTAATAAATTCCTTTATACTTTCATCTACCTTCGTTGTGTTATGTTCTGTCAACAATCATCCAGAAAGGGGGAGATTGTTGGGGCATAGTCTTGCCCCATTGTGTTTTGGAGATTTTTGCCATAAATAGGCATGTATTGACTTTTTTTTCTAGTGCATACAGAGATAAATAGTCCATGGAGGCCCAAGAGAATGCAATATTCCGTGTTAAGTTCGAGGAACTTCATCGAAGAATATCTGTGTTGCAGAGAAGGATGAGCTATGTTTTGCTAAGATGTATTTGCGAGAAGATTGAAGTCGAGGAGTTGACCCCTTAAAATTATTGCTAATGAGAAGCAATACAGGTTCGCTGTTGTCCGAAGAAATTTACTGCAGTCGAAATGAAGACGTAGCATTTATCTCGTTTTTCTTCTTTCTCTCTTTTAAGTCATAGGACCTCCGTACTATTAGAGGGGTATAGGTTCTCATGCTTAGGTCCATTGTGATGCTTAGGTGAAACCAATGAAATACTGAGAGAAATCTCTTTATGCTTTGAATGATTACCTGTCAGCAGAAGACGTTGTTCTTCGGTGCTGCAGGAGATATCTTTCAAACTGAGGAATTAGCATTTCTTGCTCTGCGAGGAATGTTATCGTTGTGCTCAATTTCTGACTATTGGAAATGTGTCATTCTACCATTGGCTGATCCACATGTACAATTTGGTCATTGTCCATCAGGGAACTCTGCAGCTATAAATAGCCACCCCGCTCTAACATTGTCCATTGGTTGCTCCCCTTAAGATTTCTGAGAAGATTGATTGACCATCCCCTCTTTCAGAGATTTGAGTTTAAAATCCACCAAGAGAAAACCAAGAGCCAACTTAGACAGTGATTGAGAATCACAGTAGTTCTAAGCTAGGGTTCTTGTACCTATCACACTTGAGAGATGCGCACTTTCTAGACGAATAGGTGTCGGCTTGAGTGACGAAGAGTAATTGTCTTCACCAAGCAAAGTGTTTAGCAACCAAGAGTCGGTGTGGTTCGCGAAGAAGTCTCTCGAAGGTTTGGAGATCGCCGACAAGTATCTACCACGAGTAAAATCAACTGGGGTCTGATCAGCTACTAGTTTAAGGAGAATAGGACGGAGATAGGTTTATCCTGTGTTCAATCACAAGTCACTCCAACCAGAAGTAGTCCTTCGGCAGAAGGGCAAACTGGTCTACCAAATCCTTCTATCGCCATCGAGCACCACTGGTTCACTTATCTTTACTGCATTCCCTTTAGCAAATTACTTTCGAGCTCTGCCTCGATAGATATATCTGATCTTAGTATTGTATCTTTCACAATCATCCATGTTTGTACTGTTAGCTTTGCCTTCATATCTTTGTTGTCATTCTTCCATGCTACTTCATCTGATAGGTTACAACATCACCATTATTATCGTCAAGCCCTAATCTATTATGCTCGAACGATTATAGCTTCTTACCTCGAAAGATTTTCTCCTCACTGAAGTGCACGCTCATTATTCTCCTATCCAAACATATTGCGTTGTTGTGTTTGCGCTCAATTTAAAACATTCGCATGAATTTTTGAATCTCCCATTCACCCCCCCTCTTGTCGATATACTGTCGGTCCTAACAATTACCATCCCCTCAATCAAAAGATCACAAAAAATAAGTATCCGCTTTCTACAATTGATGATCTTTTCGACCAGCTACTCAAGATAAAGTCTTTTCCAAGCCCAATTTGAGGTTAGGATACCATGAAATCAAAATCTATAATGAAGATATTTCCAAAACTGTCTATACAACTCGCTATGGTCTCTATGTGTACATTGTTAATTCGTTGCGGTTACAAAAATAAACGAAGAAAAACACAAGTGTTTATTTGTGATTCACCCAGAAACTCCATGCATGTGGCGTTGACACACATATACTTAAAATATCATCATTTGTGTTATGTCGTAGCAACCTACGTGTATCTAGTCACTACATTATGACACAAACGTAGGCATAGTTAGGGCATCTCCAACGTCTGACCCATAATTTTTTTTCACGTATCTGTTCCTGGACAAGGGGAGTAGTCCATAGACACTAATATGGGAGGCCGTCATCCGATGCTGCTCACATACATTTCAACCCACATTTGAACTAATCGAACGAATTCATGCAAATCAGCCTATATTCATCAAATTCGAGTAGAAACTAACACAAGTCATTCATACTAGCATGCAAATTAAGTCTAGTACAAAAATGTCTCAAATTCAACTAGATCAATGGGATGTCCAACAAGTTTTTCATAAATGGATTAGGTCCTCCTACACATACTCCCCCTTCAGCTTCATCTAACAGTGTGTGTACGCAAATGACCATCCCACTATCCTATGGTACGCCACGGCAGCGCGTGCATGCTACATTATGTGTAGACCAACATTGAGTGAAAGAATCAATCAACAAGTTAAGCAAGAGGAAGAGAAACTTGCGATCTCGTCCTCTCTTGTGTGCAATGGCCACCTTGCCTCCTGCTGACAAACCACGTCACAAAACTTGGTGACGCTGGTCTGGATTGCGTACAAGCGATACGATAATGACCTCACATTGCACTGTTGAATGATGTACATGTCATAGGGCGCAATGTGCTTTCGTGTATGAAACAATTCATGCACTTGCTGATCGAAGGCCCCCCTCTGCTCCTGCATACGAAATCCACAGATACGGCCAATCGCACATCGCACAACAACTCAGTCTCCATGGTCGAGTAGCTCGCCATCCTTCTTACTCTAAAAAAAGACATAACGTTCGAAAATAAGCTCACTGGCATTTGACGGAACACCTGCTGAGAGAGTCCTGGACTAGGGAGTGTCCGGATAGCCGAACTATCATCTTTGGCTGGACTCCTGGACTATGAAGATACAAGATTGAAGACTCCGTCCCGTGTCCGGATGGGACTTTCCTTGGCGTGGAAGGCAAGCTTGGCAATACGAATATGTAGATCTCTACCATTGTAACCGACTCTGTGTAACCCTAGCCCTCTCCGGTGTCTATATAAACCAGAGGGTTTTAGTCCGTAGGACGAACAACAATCATACCATAGGCTAGCTTCTAGGGTTTAGCCTCTTTGATCTCGTGGTAGATCTACTCTTGTACTACCCATATCATCAATATTAACCAAGCAGGAGTAGGGTTTTACCTCCACCGAGAGGGCCCGAACCTGGGTAAAAACATCGTGTCCCTTGTCTCCTGTTACCATCCGCCTAGACGCACAGTTCGGGACCCCCTACCTGAGATCCGCTGGTTTTGACACCGACATTGGTGCTTTCATTGAGAGTTCCTCTGTGTCGTCGCCTTTAGGCCCGATGGCTCCTTCGATCATCAACAACGACACGGTCCAGGGTGAGACTTTTCTCTCCGAACAGATCTTCGTATTCGGCGGCTTTGCACTGCGGGCCAACTTGCTTGGCCATCTGGAGCAGATTGAAAGCTACGCCCCTGACCATCAGGTCGGATTTGGAAGTTTGAACTATACGGCTGACGTCCGCGGGGACTTGACCTTCGACGGGTTCGAGCCACAGCCAAGCACGCTGCACTGTCACGACGGGCATGATCTAGCTCTGCTACCGGACAGTTCCCTGGAGGCCGCACAAGTGTCCGCTCCGCCCCTATGCTCGGAGCCGACTGCGCCGATCGAGGATGGGTGGCTGGACACCGCCTCGGGGGATGCTACCTCCAAGGCGATAGAGCCGAATACCAACCTTGTCCTTTGTGAAGCTCGTGACTCCAAGGTGCCGGACTCCTCTCCGGACTCCGAACCTTCCACGCCCCTGCTAATCAAATCCGATTGGGCGCCGATCATGGAGTTCACCGCTGCGGACATCTTTCAGCACTCGCCCTTTGGTGACATCCTGAATTCACTAAAGTCTCTCTCTTTATCAGGAGAGCCCTGGCCGGACTATGGTCAGGACGATTGGGATGCAGACGACGAAGAAATTCAAAGCCCACCCACCACCCACTTCGTAGCCACTGTCGATGACTTAACCGACATGCTATACTTCGACTCCGAAGACATCGACAGTATGGACGACGATGCAGGAGACGACCAAGAACCAGCGCCTACAGGGCACTGGAAGGCCACCTCGTCATACGACATTTACATGGTGGACATCCCAAAGGATGGGAATGGCGATGGAACAACGGAGGACGACCCCTCCAAGAAACAGCCTAAGCGCCGGCGTCAGCGGCGCCGCTCTAAATCCCGCCACAGCAAAAATGGAGATTCTGGCACCAGAGACAATAACACCCCGGACAGTGCCGAAGACAACCCCCTCCAGCAGGATTCAGCACAGGAGGGTGGAGAAGCCAGCCCTCATGAGAGAGCGGCAGACAGAGAGGTAGAGGACGATAATTATATGCCTCCCTCCGAAGACGAGGCAAGCCTCGACGATGACGAATTTGTCGTGCCTGAGGATCCCGTCGAACAAGAGCGTTTCAAAGTAGGCTTATGGCCACGGCAAGCAGCCTCAAGAAAAAGCAGCAACAGCTTAGAGCTGACCAAGACTTGCTAGCCGACAGATGGACTGAAGTCCTTGCGGCCGAAGAGTATGAACTTGAATGTCCCTCCAAGAGCTACCGAAAACGCAGGCTGCTACCCCGATTAGAGGAGGAAGCACCTAAACCTACATCACCAGCGCATTATATGGCCGACCGACCACCTCGTGGCCGCGACAGAGAGGCCTATCGGCCCTACACTCAAGCCGCACCCTGGCGCCGCTCAAAAAATACCAAGGCACGGGAAAATGTGCCAGACCTTCGGGATATACTCGAGGACAAGGCAAGGCAAACAAGATTGATCTACGGGTCGCGTGGGTGCCCCACGATACGTGATGATAACCGTCACACCGTATACAGCAATTCCGGCCGGGCCAAACACAGCAGACAAAGCTCATTTGAGCTGCGTCGTGATATAGCCCAATACAGAGGCACCGCACACCCACTATGCTTCACAGACGAGGTAACGGATCATCAAATCCTCGAGGGTTTCAAACCCGTAAACATTGAATCATACGACGGCACAACAGATCCTGCGGTTTGGATCAAGGACTATCTCCTTCACATCCACATGGCCCGTGGTGATGATCTACACGCCATGAAATACCTCCCACTCAAGCTTAAAGGACCAGCTCGGCATTGGCTCAACAGCTTGCCAGCAGAATCAATTGGTTGTTGGGACGACCTGGAAGCCGCATTCCTTGATAACTTCTAGGGCACATATGTGCGACCACCAGACGCTGATGACCTAAGCCACATAATTCAGAAGCCAGATGAATCGGCCAGACAATTCTGGACACGGTTCTTAACCAAGAAAAATCAAATCGTCGACTGTCCGGATGCAGAGGCCCTTGCAGCCTTTAAACATAACATCCGCGACGAGTGGCTTGCCCGGCACCTAGGACAGGAAAAGCCGAAATCCATGGCATCCCTCACATCACTCATGACCCGCTTCTGCGCGGGAGAGGACAACTGGCTAGCTCATAGTAACAACCTGACCAAGATCCCTGGTAATTCGGATTCTAAGGACACCAATGGCAGGTCGCGTCGCAACGAGCACAAGCGCCGCATTAATGGCGACAATACTGAGGATACGACAGTCAATGCCGGATTCATAGGCTCTAAACCCGGTCAGCGGAAAAAGCCATTCAAAAGAAATACTCCGGGCCCGTCCAATTTGGACCAAATACTCTATCGCTCATGCCAGATACACGGCACCCCCGAAAAGCCAGCCAATCACACCAACAGGAATTGTTGGGTGTTCAAGCAGGCAGGCAAGTTAACTGCCGAAAACAATGACAAGGGGCTGCATAGCGATGACGAGGAGGAGACCCGGCCGCCGAACAATAGAGGACACAAGGGTTTCCCCCCACAAGTGCAGACGGTGAACATGATATACGCAACCTACATACCCAAAAGGGAGCAGAAGCGTGCACTCAGGGACGTATATGCGATGGAGCCAGTCGCCCCAAAGTTCAATCTATGGTCCTCCTGCCCGATCACTTTTGATCGAAGGGACCACCCCACTAGCATCCGCCATGGCGGATTCGCCGCATTGGTTCTAGACCCAATCGTCGACGGATTTCACCTCACTAGAGTCCTGATGGACGGCGGCAGCAGCCTGAAGCTGCTTTATCAGGATACAGTGCGCAAGATCGGCTTAGACCCCTCAAGGATTAAAACCACAAAGACGACCTTCAAAGGCGTCATACCAGGTGTAGAGGCCAACTGTATAGGCTTAGTTACACTTGAAGTGGTCTTCTGATCCCCGGATAACTTCCGAAGCGAGGAGTTAATCTTCGACATAGTCCCGTTCCGCAGCGGCTATCATGCACTGCTCAGACGAACCGCATTTGCAAAGTTCAATGCGGTGCCGCACTATGCATACCTCAAGCTCAAGATGCCAGGCCCTGGAGGAGTCATTACGGTCAACAGAAACACCGAACGCTCTCTCCAAACGGAGGAGCATACAACGGCTCTCGCGGCGGAAGTACAAAGCAGCCTCTTAAGGCAATTCTCGAGTCCGGCTGTTAAGCGGCCGGACACCGTCAAGCGCGCCCGGAGTAACCTACAACAAGACCGCCTGGCACGTTCCGAGCACGCGTAGCAATGCAGCCCCAACCCCAGACCTCGCGAAATCGCGAGACCAGTACCACGCGTACATAACTACGCTCTGGAGATACCATGGGCATAGGGGTAGGGGCACGACCACGACATGCCCGAAGAGCGGCTCAACCGCACCAGGGGCTCCCAATTGTGTCATTCTTTTTTTCTTATTCGTAGGACTCCGTTTCCAGAAGCCCTGTCCGGCAGTAGAATTGCCGAACTCACAATGCAACAGCCAGGGAAACAGAAGAGCTACGTCGAGTATCCAGGTGGTCTCTATTACGAGCAGTATACCTGTTTTACATACCATCCCGCAGCCTACCCCTGGAGGGGGGCATGTTAAATAGTCCCATCCCTTGCTTATCGCACTATTTGTATCGTTCGGCTTTCATTGCAGTATGTTTTGAATAAACAATGCATTGCTTTTTGCCTATTATTGCATTCCTTTTTTTGTCTATACATGTTCACCTATGACATGTTGCACCCGTACACTTTGGTACGGCCAAATACACCAGGGGCTTAAGTTCTCCAAAATATGGTGTCATAAGTCGGAACACTTTCACAAGTGCGGCACCCCGAACTTATAGCATTATATGCATCGGCTCCGAATCATTACTTGGGTCAATAGTTGGGTTTGCCCGGCTCCCATGTTTGGCCTAGGGGGTGTCCGGATAGCCGAACTATCATCTTTGGCCGGACTCCTGGACTATGAAGATACAAGATTGAAGACTCCGTCCCGTGTCCGGATGGGACTTTCCTTGGCATGGAAGGCAAGCTTGGCAATACGGATATGTAGATCTCCTACCATTGTAACCGACTCTGTGTAACCCTAGCCCTCTCCGGTGTCTATATAAACCGGAGGGTTTTAGTCCGTAGGACGAACAACAATCATACCATAGCCTAGCTTCTAGGGTTTAGCCTCTTTGATCTCGTGGTAGATCTACAATTGTACTACCCATATCATCAATATTAATCAAGCAGGAGTAGGGTTTTACCTCCACCGAGAGGGCCCGAACCTGGGTAAAAACATCGTGTCCCTTGTCTCCTGTTACCATCCGCCTAGATGCACAGTTCGGGACCCCCTACCCGATATCCGCCGGTTTTGACACCGACACCTGCCGATTGTGGTGCCCGCCATGGAGGTCATCAACAGGGGTACAAACGGCTCCAGGATGGACAATGCCGTCGTAGAGGCGAGTGAGCGCGTCGGTGCTGATTGCGAACGTCTGACAATGCCTCTGTGGTGGCCGGAGGCGTACAACAGCGGTGACAGAGGTGGAGGGTGCAGATGCAAAGCAAGGGGGAGAAGGGCGGAGTGGAAGGAAGTGGGACCAAAGGGGGGATTAGGTGGGCCGGGGTGTCAGAATCATACATGTCTACTGTCAAGACTCACGCAAAGCTTCCCCCACTTTGCCTCCAATTTACCGAAGAAAGTGCGTCTGAATAGCCCGACGGACCGATATAGATCCGCATTGGATGGCTTATGCTCTCTGGACACAGTCCAATGTGCGGACATGGTCCGGACGGATGAGGGTCCGTGTTTGAGATGCCCTTGGAGCAACTCCAACGCGCCGACCCAAACGGGCAGCACTTTTGTCCGTTTGGGCCGGCCGCCCACTCGGCGTCCGCCCTATTTATCATTTGGGTCAACAGTGCACCCAATGCCCGTTACCCAATCCAAGTCCGTGCACAAATTTGAAAAGGCCCGCGGCTGTAGATCATGTCAGCGGCCATGCCATCTCACAAAGTTCATGTTGGCACCATGCCAGCGGCCAGCATACAATGCCATCTCCAAAACAACACTATTGGGGATATAACTACTAGGTATGACCCGCCCAGCAGGGGCCGGGTGAAAATGCAACTATCCCTAGGTGGTTTTGGTAATTCCTAACGACATATAGCTCATTGAGCTAATGCTACTTCAAGTTAAACATTTCAGGAAAGCTCAATGATTGGCGTGGCATGGATGAGAAAAGTGGACCCCTCAAAATACTAAGGATAAAAGGATTGGCTCAAGCTCAAAGCTCAAGACTCTACATTTTATATTTCAGAGATCGAAGATTACATCGAGTCTATAGGAAAAGCCAATACTATCAAGGAGGGATGAGGTGTTGCTTAATGAGGTTCTTGCTTCATAGTGCTTAGTGATATGCTCCAAAACCCTCAACTACTTTCCCACATCCACATATGACCTAAACCAAAAGTCAAACTCGGCCCCACCAATTCTTTCTATCCGGCGCCACCGAGTTCAAATGTCATAGCCACTGCCACAAACCCTAGGCAAATCGGTCTCACCGATAGGGATCTCGGTCTCATCGAGATGGGATTGTAATCTCTCTGTTTCCCTTCGTAACATTTTGGTACCACCGAGATGAGCGAATCGGTCCCACCGAGTTTACCTGACCAACTCTCTCGTTAGCTTATTACCAAAAACGGTCCCACCGAGTTTGTGTAATCGGTCTCACCGAGATTACGTTATGCCCTAACCCTAATCATATCGGTCCTACCGAGTTGCATGTCAGTCCCACCGAAAATCCTAATGGTCACTAGATTTGCTGAATCGGTCTGACCGAGTTTATCAATTTGTTCCCACCGAGTTTGGCAAGTTGTGTGTAATGGTTAGATTTTGTGTGGAGGCTATATATACCCTGCACCTCCTCTTCATGCATGGAGAGAGCCATCAGAACGAACCTACACTTCCAACTTGCATTTTCTATGAGAGAACCACCTACACTTGTGTTGAGACCAAGATATTCCATTCCTACCATATGAATCTTGATCTCTAGCCTTCCCCAAGTTGCTTTCCACCCAAATCTTCTTTCCACCAAATCCAAATCCTGTGAGAGAGAGTTGAGTGTTGGGGAGACTATCATTTGAAGCACAAGAGCAAGGAGTTCATCATCAACACACCATTTGTAACTTTTGGGAGAGTGGTGTCTCCTAGATTGGCTAGGTGTCACTTGGGAGCCTCCGACAAGATTGTGGAGTTGAACCAAGGAGTTTGTAAGGGCAAGGAGATTGCCTACTTCGTGAAGATCTACCGCTAGTGAGACAAGTCCTTCGTGGGTGACGACCATGGTGGGATAGACAAGGTTGCTTCTTCGTGGACCCTTTGCGGGTGGAGCCCTTCGTGGACTCACGCAACCGTTACCCTTCGTGTTTTGAAGTCTCCATCAACGTGGATGTACGATAGCACCACCTATTGGAACCACGACAAAAACATTCGTGTCTCCAATTGCGTTTGAATTCTCCAAACTGTTCCCTTTACATTCTTGCAAGTTGCATGCTTTACTTTCCGCTGCTCATATACTCTTTGCATGCTTGCTTGAATTGTGTTAAGATTGCTTGACTTGTGCTAAGATGGCTAAAATATGCCAAAGACTAAAATTGGGAAAAGGATAAGTTTTTATTAGGTCAAGTAGTCTAATCAACCCCCTCTAGACATACTTTCGATCCTACAAGTGGTATCAGAGCTTTGGTCTCCATTTGCTTTGATTTCCATAGCTTTTGGTGGTCATAGCCTTGGTTTCACAACCTAGGAGAGTATGGCGTCTAGCAAGGGAAATTATCACCATAGAGGTCCTTACTTTGATGGTACTAATTTTGCGAGTTGGAAGCATAAGATGAAAAATGCATATTCTTGGACATAACCCCGCCGTTTGGGCAATTGTGTGTATTGGCTTGCAAGGTGAATTCTTTGATGGGAGAGAACCGAACCGTGAAGCTAGCGCGAAAGAGTTGAAGATGCTGCAATACAATGCTCAAGCTTGTGATAACCTCTTCAACGGATTGTGCCTCGAAGAATTCAACAAAATCAGCAGTCTTGCGAATGCAAAGGAAATTTGGGATACTTTGATTGATATGCATGAAGGTACCGACTCCGTCAAGGAATCCAAGTTGGATGTGCTTCAAAGTCAACTTGACAAGTTCAAAATGAAGGATGGTGAAGGTGTCGCTGAAATGTACTCTAGGCTTGCTCTTATCACAAATGAGATTGCCGGCTTAGGAAGTGAAGAGATGACCGACAAATTCATCATCAAGAAGATCCTAAGAGCTTTGGACGGAAAATATGATACCGTGTGCACATTGATCCAAGTGGTGCCCAATTACAAAGATCTCAAGCCAACGAAAGTCATTGGAAGAATTGTTGCTCATGAGATGTCACTCAAGGATAAGGAGGAACTTCACAACAAGTCAAGTGGTGCTTACAAAGCCTCATGTGAAGCCCCCACATCATCAAGTGAGAAGCAAACCTTCAATGAAGAATTGAGCTTAATGGTGAAGAACTTCAACAAGTTCTACAAGAGTAGAAGCAAAGAGAGAAGCTCCAAGTCAAGGTCCTACAATGACAAAAGATCTTCTAGTCGAGAGCAAAATTGTTACAATTGTGGAAGACCCGGACACTATTCCAATAAGTGTACGGCACCCTACAAAAGAAGATAAGAATCACCTAAGAGGAGAAGTAGAAGAGAAGAATCACCACCAAGAGAGAGAAGGAGTAGAGATGATCGTTATGAACGAAGATCATCCCGGAGAAGCAAGGATTCAGAAAGGAAGGACAAGTCATCAAGGAGCTACACAAAACAAAGACATCAAGCTCATGTTGGTGAATGGGTATCGGGCTCCGACTCCGACAATCACTCCAAGAGAAGCTATGACTCCGTCTCCGAATATACTCAAGATGAAGGTGTTGCCGGTCTAGCACTTGTGTCAACCAACTCCTACGACATATTTGATTCACCAAATGAAGGACTTGGAAGATGCTTCATGGCTAAAGGCCCAAAGGTAACACACCCCGAGTATGTTGACTTCAATAGTGATGAAGATAACTTGTTAGGTGATGATGATTTACTTGTTGACAACTCTAGTGATGAATACTATGATGAAACCTCAATTAATCATGCTAATCAAGATAAAACGAATGATAATGATAAGGAGAAGATTGAGCTTCTAACTAAAGAACTAAACACTCTTAAGTTAGCTCATGAAACTATCTTAGAAGATCATCGAGAACTTTTAAGGACTCGTGAGAAGTTACGCTTTGAAAAGCTCAACCTTGAGCAAGAGCATGAGTTCTTAAAGGCAATCAATGATGATCTTCGTAAGAAAAGTTCTTCTTACATTGCCAAGCGTTTACTCTTATCTACTTACATGCCTCAAGTCAAGTCTAGTAACAAGAACAAGAAGGATTCTTCCTCTAGTAGTAACAATAATCATGCTAAATCCAATGTTGTTGCTTCTAGTAGTTCTCTTGATTTCACTAATGATTCTCTTAGCCAAGTTACACTTGAGCAATAAAATAGCTTATTGAAGGGAATTATAGAGAAAGGTGTTTACAAGAGCCTTGCCGGGAATAAGTAATTTGAGGAAATTGTACACAAGTAAGGAAGGCACCGGAAGAACCAAGGTGTTCGTTTTGAATGAAAGTTCAATGCCAATGGAGTTGAGTGGGAAGAAGATCAATACCCCAAGACGAAGTTTGTTCCTCAACAAGAGAAGTACGATCCTACTTCCTTCAAAGGGACACAAGCCCAAGATGATCTTCCACCACAAGACCACAAGCAAAAAAGGCAAGGACAAGCTTCAAGAGGAGATTGATGCATTTGAAGAAGCTCCTAATGCCTTGGTCAAGTGGGTTCCCAAGACTATGTCAAGCTCTACTTCATCAAGTACAACTACAACTCCAAGGATTCCCATCAAGATGATGTGGCTCCCGAAGAAGAAGAACTACTGAGTTCTTGAGGGTGACTCCGCCAACATATTTCACTCATATCATTTTGGCAAGAACAAGTGCAATCAACTTCCACATCTTGCACTAGTTCAAGGAGTCACAAACCCTCTTGTTGGTAAGACAAGGGACAAGGTAACCTAATGCTCTCATAGACATCATCTTGTGTGTGCATCACTCTATGTCTATGGATATCCTTGTTTGTTCCTTGTGGGACTAACCCGTGTAGGTATTGAAAGTGCAACTCACTCCAAAGGATTGCTCCAAATGATCTACATCAACATTGAGCATCCACATCTTCAACACCTACATGAAGTCATCATCGACAAAACCCAAGGTTAGTTCATCCCTCTAAGGGGGGATCTCACATCTAGGGGGAGCTTTACTCTAAGAATTGAGTCAAAGCAACTCTAATGGTGTGAACACATCAATGCATTATGTAAAAGTGGTAACCCCACTTGAGCTTAAACGATGAGTATGACCTATGATCAAATGTTCTCATTTGACTCCTAAGTCAATATACTCATATATAGATGACCTAGTCATCGCCAATTGCTTGATAGATGCTAGAATTGGTTGTGCATGCTTTGCCACATATTTCATTTGCCATTTTATTGTGTGAGCATGTTGGTTGCATATTTTACTCATTCGAGGACATCCACTTGTAGTTTTGATTGTTTGGTTTCTTGTCTCTTGCCAAGTGGATGGAAAAGAATGCTTAATAACCTTCTCTAGCTATCTATGCTTTTCTTGTCTGAAACTCTATTCGTGCCATATCACAAAGTTTGATCAAGTCAGATTCGAACCACTCTATGTGAGGAGCACTCAGAGTCCCCGATTCGTCATAGACTTAAACATCCAAATCCTCTTTGTGCGTTTGGTCTGACCGATTCATCCATTTCGGTCATACCGAGATCACTAAGTTGATCTAGGTTTTCAATCTCGGTGCAACTGATTAGAACTTTTCAGTCACAACGAGTTGCAGTAACTGCTTGCAGTTTTGCATCTTGGTGCCACCGAGTTGTTCCAATCGGTCACACCGACAGGGTCAGGCTATATATACTCACAGGTCAAATTTTGGAAAATATTCCAAAAGCCTTCGCCCGCGCACAGCCTGCTCTGCCTCTTCGGGTCTCCGGATCGTCCTCCTTGTCGCCAGCGACCTCCCGCCGCTGGTCTCCACCGCCGTCAATGGGATTCTGCTCCGCCGTTGCCGCCGTAGCAAGTCCATCGCCGCATTAGGGTATGGATTCGAATCTTTCTGCTATTCTTGACTCCGATTCCTAGCACATTAGATTGCCATGAATCTTGCCAAGCTTGAAATCTTCCTATCCAGCAAAACTACTCCGTAGATTAGTCTTGGATTGAAAATTTAGGGTTAGGTTTCCGCCGAATTCATCTCGGTCCGACGAGTTGTAGAAATCGGTCTCACCGATTTGGCTTAGGCCATTGCACATGTGATTCTCGGCCCGACCGAGAATTGCAAATCGGTGTGACCGAGATCGATTCTCTATGAAACCCTAGTAGTCTCGGTGCCACCAAACTATGACTCGTCTTACCGAGTTCACTAGTTTAGGTTCCAAAAGCTGCTTCGGTATCACCGAGTTTACAAATCGGTAGCTCCGAAATGCTTTCTGTGGAAAACTAAAACTAAGTTTTGACTCATTTTTCTTGCAAAAACCTCTACGCTTTGTGATGCTCATCTACTCTACCTCATCTACATCTATTCACAGGATCTGTTGTTAGAGTTTGCATCATGTCAAATCAGAGTCACAGTGAGAACAAGTCTGAGGAGCAAGTTTAGATGAGTGAGGGCACTAGTCCCTCCAGTACCGTCAGATGAGGGTAGCAGGAGCACACCCAGCAATTTTCCAAAAGCAGCCACCAGGACAAGGAAGAAGAGAATCTCAGATTCTGAAGATGAGGACTATGTGGCTATTGATGATGAGGCCACTTCTAAGAAGAAGGTGCTGAAAAAGGAGTATGGCACATCTGCTGCCACAAAGCCAGGAATGAACAGAAAATATCTAGCCAAGAGAGTTCCTATGCTAAAGTCAGAGCATCCACTCAAGATACTTTGGGATCTGAACCCAAAGAGGCTGCTGTTGAAGGGAAGAAAAGGAAAGAAAGGGTCAAGAAGACCATGGCCAGAGTAGTTGGGAAGCACTCAATGATGGAAGAAGAGGAAGAGGATGCTGCACCAGCTCCTAAAGCTCAGAAGCTAATGGGAGATGCAATCAAGTTAGGGGCTGCTCCATCTAAGCCCAAAGCTGCTCCCAAGGCTGCTGCACAAGCACCCAAGTCTAAACCTAAGAGGAATACTAGAAACATACCTGCATCTGAAAAGAACAAGGCCCTAGTGCCTGAAACTGTCGAAGAAGATGAAGATTCTCTTGTGTTGAGAAAGTTGAAGCCCAAGATTCCTGATCACAATGATGCTCATCCAGTGGCTGAAGACATGCATATCAGAAAGGATGCTGGACTGAGATTGTGGAGACAATCAGATCCTTATGCTATGGGAGAAGGACAGTAGTTGACTACAGATTTCACACAAAGGAGCAACATGACTTTTATGAAACTATTTTGCTTGACAAGAAGCCCATTGTATGTGACATGAGATGGATTGACTGAGATTACATCAAGGAGAATGAAGAGCACTTCCCAGGAGTTTATGACAGCTTCAGTGCTTGTGGAGTGGCAGACTTTGTTGGGCAGAAGCTCACAAAGTGGAATGATGAGCTAATAATGCAATTCTACTCCACAGCACACTTCTATCCAGATGGCAGGATAGTATGGATGTCTTAAGGTACTAGGTACCAATCATCAATTGAAGAATGGGCTAATCTGATCAATGCACCTAAGGAGAAAGAGGATGACTTGGATGTCTATGCCAAGAAGAAGATGGATCACAACACTATGGCACATATGTACAAGGAGATCCCAGATGCTGCTGTTGAAACACACAAGTTTGGATCAGTACATTACCTTCTGTCAGGACTGCCAACCATCAACTGGATCCTCAGGCACACTCTCTTGCCCAAGTTAGGTCATCACAACATGATCATAGGCCATGCAATAAATCTGCTACACTTATTTGATGTGCCACAAAAGTTCAAGGTCATGAGTCTTATAGTCGAAACTATCAAGAGGACAGCTGCTGACCAAAAGAGAAGTTGTGGGTATGCCCCACAGATCCAGGAGGTGATTAACTCCAAGATGGGCACTGGCACATACTTGTTGGACAAGGATCACATGCCTATCTATCCAGATTTTGAGGACAACCAAGTGGTTATGGATCAAGATGAACCATCTTCTGTGCAAGCACAAGCAAAGAAGGAGAAGGCAAGGACTGAGAAGGCTGCCAAGATGCCAACAATGCAAGAGGCATCTTAGTACTTCTTGAAGAGCAAACAGGATCAGCTTGGCTACTTGATTGCATCCACTCTGAGGATTGAGAAGGGATTGGCCACCCTGACTCAAAACCAGGAGAGCTTGGAGAGGATCATGGAGCAGAAGTTCTATGATTTAGATGTGAAGGTCACTGAGATCTAGTCTGTTGTTGAGCAACTCCAGGATGACATGCAGGAGAGGAAGGGCAAGACTACTACTGATGCTTTTGCCAGAGTGCCCAGGAACCAGAGATCAGCTACAGTGCTAGTAACAGACACCAGAGCCACTTCATCTGCACTAGCTACAGCCCCATTGCAACCAGCTCCAGCACCTACTCCACCAGCTCCATCCACATGTACAGAAGTCTTCGTCCAAGGAGCCATCTCTACGCCACCACTTGAAGATCAAGCCTGAGAGACGATTTAGTGCTATGCATTTTCTATGAACCTTTTGGTAACTTGTTGCCAAAGGGGGAGAAAAATGTATAGATCATAGGCTTCGAGAGAGAGCGTTGCTTTTTATTCTCTCTTGCTTTGGTATTCTCTCTTGCTTTGGTGGTTGAACTTTATTTGCTTGATTGAGATACCTTATGTCTGTGTGATACTTGGATGATCATGTGTTTGATCATATACTACATTAATGCTTGTTGGATGACATTATCCTTTTATCCCTATATGATCATTCACTTTGCTTGGTGATGACTGCATGTATTTAATTATTATCATTTTGAGCGCTCCACCAAGATGTATGTGACATGGAAGAGCAACCCATGAGCCTAACTCTTTGTGCATTTGCAGTCCAAAGCAAATCTTAAACTATGCACAAATTTAGAGGGAGCTCTTGCTTATCACATACTTCTCAAAGCGACAATGTTTTTTACTCTTATTATCATTTGTCGAAGCTTTGATCTATATGTTGTCATCAATTACCAAAAAGGGGGAGATTGAAAGTGCAACTATCCCTAGGTGGTTTTGGTAATTCATAACAACATATAGCTCACTGAGCTAATGCTACTTCAAGTTAAATATTTCATGAAAGCTCAATGATTGGCATGGCATGGGTGAGAAAAGTGGACCCCTCAAAATACTAAGGATAAAAGGATTGGCTCAAGCTCAAAGCTCAAGACTCTACATTTTCTATTTTAGTGATCCAAGATCACATTGAGTCTATAGGAAAAGCCAATACTATCAAGGAGGGATGAGGTGTTGCTTAATGAGGTTCTTGCTTCATAGTGCTTAGTGATATGCTCTAAAACCCTCAACTACTTTCCCACATCCACATATGACCTAAACCAAAAGTCAAACTCGGCCCCACCGATTCTTTCTATCCGACGCCACCGAGTTTAGATGTCATAGCCACTTCCAGAAACCCTAGGCAAATCGGTTTCACCAATAGGGATCTCGATCTCATCGAGATGTGATTGTAATCTCTCTGTTTCCCTTCGTAACGTTTCGGTACCACCGAGATGAGCAATCGGTCCCACCGAGATTGCAATGTAAACTCCCTATTTCCTTTTCGTAACACTTCGGTCCCACCGAAATGAGCGAACCGGTCCCACCGAGTTTACCTGACCAACTCTCTGGTTAGGTTATTACCAAAATCGGTCCCACCGAGTTTGTGTAATCGGTCTCACCGAGATTACGTTATGCTCTAACCCTAATCATATCGGTCCTACCGAGTTGCTTGTTAGCCCCACCGAAAATCCTAACGGTCACTAGATTTGCTGAATCGGTCTAACCAAGTTTATCAATTCGGTCCCATCGAGTTTGGCAAGTTGTGTGTAACGGTTAAATTTTGTGTGGAGGCTATATATACCCCTCCACCTCCTCTTCATTCGTCAAGAGAGCCATCAGAACGAACCTACATTTCCAACTTGCATTTTGTGTGAGAGAACCACCTACACTTGTGCTGAGACCAAGATATTCCATTCCTACCATATGAATCTTGATCTCTAGCCTTCCCCAAGTTGCTTTCCACTCAAATCTACTTTCCAACAAATCCAAATCCTGTGAGAGAGAGTTGAGTGTTGGGGAGACTATCATTTGAAGCACAAGAGGAAGGAGTTCGTCATCAACACACCATTTGTTACTTTTTGGAGAGTGGTGTCTCCTAGATTGGCTAGGTGTAACTTGGGAACCTCTGACAAGATTGTGGAGTTGAACCAAGGGGTTTGTAAGGGCAAGGAGATCGCCTACTTCGTAGATCTACCGCTAGTGAGGCAAGTCCTTCGTGGGCGACAGCCATGGTGGGATAGACAAGGTTGCTTCTTCGTGGACCCTTCGTGGGTGGAGCCCTTCGTGGACTCGCGTAACCGTTACCCTTCATGGGTTGAAGTCTCCATCAACGTGGATGTACGATAGCACCACCTATCGGAACCACGACAAAAACATCCGTGTCGCCAATTGTGTTTGAATTCTCCAAACCCTTCCCTTTACATTCTTGCAAGTTGCATGCTTTACTTTCCGCTGCTCATATACTCTTTACATGCTTGCTTGAATTGTGAATTGGGAAAAGGATAAGTTTTTATTTGGTCAAGTAGTCTAATCACCCCCCCCCTCTAGACATACTTTCGATCCTGCACCGGGTTATACCTATGGCGATTCATCATATGAAGCCCACGAAGATATTTGAAGGTGGCGGTTTAGTTAAGGGCCCAAGGCCTAAAGGCGACTTAAGGCCTGTATGGGTAAACCAACATATATGTGTGACTTGTGTTGTAAGGCATGAATAGATAGTCACCGAGCCGGACACTGTTTATGAGCCGGTCGGGACTTTGTGAGCCACTGGGCATCGACATGTGTATATAAAGGGACGACCCGACGGTGATTCAGGACGAGAGAAAATAGATCAAAAGCTAGGTCAAGTGGATTCGCTCCCTGGTAATCGAGACATAAGCAATACCTCCTCAAACTTGATTAGGCCTTTACCTTCACCACAAGGAGCCGAACCACTATAAACTCACGTGTCCTTTGTCCCGTTTAACCCCTTTAAACTTCCTAGTTGTGATGGCTCCACGACTAAGTCCTTTTGACAGGACATCTGTCGTGACCTTTCCATGACAGTTGGCGCCCATCATGGGGCCAGTGCACGGTGGATTTGAGTTCTTAAAGGGAAACTTCCAAGGGCTCAAGGGATACGTTGTGGGTCGGATGACCAAAAGTCGTCGTGGCAAACTCTACATCAACGATGCAGGCTGGGGGGGCCGATGCCGGCTCAATTGAGTACGGGTACCGGGTCCCCTTCGGTGGAATCCACGTCTTCATCGGCAAGATCAGCGAGCCGGACATCTGCGCCGACATTATCAAGATGACTCAGCATGCGAGACCCGCCCGAGCTCAGCCCGCCATGAAGCATGCCTTCGTGGGATGCATCCATGGAGCAGAATTTGATGAAGGATCTATGTCTGGTGGTAAGATGGCCATCTACTCTGATGGTGAGTCATCCACGGGCGAGACTACTTCGTTGTATCAGCTGCAATATGGTGAGCTTGGGGGATATTCCGATGGCAACAGTATTCCTGACCCCTTTGAGCTGTCAAACAGAGTTGGGATCTTCATGGCTGGGACGCAGCCTGGGCAAAATTCTTCAACTACCGCGGCGATGATTTCCGGATCAGCATTGGTGACGGCAGCCAGGGCAGGAGGCCTTGTGCGCCCGCCGGCTCAGGTTTTGGTGGCTTTAATGGATAAATTGATCGCTCTATTAACCGTCGTGGTCAACCTGGAGAATTAAGCTCAACATGATGCGGAGGTGGCAAAGTTGCATGATGAGGTATCAATGGCCAAGGAGGACATACAGTAGAGGACGTCAGGATGGCCGTGGAATGGGCTGCTTTAGATGCTCAGGCTCAACGGATTCTGTCAGAGGCTTTCCGGCTTACGATGGATCAAAATGCATCAAATGAAGTTATGAGGAGGAGGCACCAGATGCGTTTACCTCCGGTTTATGAGGCGAGAAACCTCTTTTTCACGCCTGGAGCGGGGACCAGCAACCCACCGGAGGTAAATCGGGCTGCAGCACCCGGAGTTGGGACGCTGATTCAACCTCGTGTGACGGAACCCCCTCATCAGCATACCGCTCCGCCTCAGCATGTACAAACGCCACCGGGTCATTATTCTAATCCTTTGGAGAACATGATTGCTGCGGCAGCGTGATTGGCGGCTCTCCCGGTGGACGGCGACTCTCCAACGGCGGTTGACACACGAAGGATCAAAGAACTTCTTCAGATAGCCTTGGTGCAGAAGGAGGCATATTCTTACAGTCGAGATATGATTCACTCGATCCCTCGCCCAAGCCGAAGCCGGAGTTATAGCAGGCACATGGACTCACCAGCTATTTCAAGCAATACCCAGCACCGCGACCAGCCGTGCGGGCATGACCCGACGCATGATGGAGCTCTTAACTTGGTTGATCAGGACAGAGTACGTCAAGAAGCTGAGCGGGCGACTCAGCAGGTGGCTCACCAGCCCCTTCCGGTTTATCCAACGACTTCAATTGAGGCAGGCGTGACCTCTAGGTCTACAGGTGTACCCTGTTTGGTGTCGGCTCTGCGTAATGAGCGTTTGCCCAAGGATTTCAAGGGACCTTGAAAGCTGCCTAATTACACAGCCGACTTACCACCTGAGGCGTGGATTGAAAGTTATGAGATGGTCATGGAGCTACTGGAGGTCGGTGACGCTGCGTGTGCCAAGTACTTCACTATGATGCTGGATGGAACGGCTCGTACTTGGTTAAAAGGGCTGCCGGCTAATTCCATTGGGTCATGGGCTGAGTTAAAAGCCCGGTTCATTCAGAACTTTAAGGACACATGCAAGCAGCCCATGTCGATTGTGGACTTGGCTACATGCAAGCAAGAGGAGGGTGAATCAACGACCCATTGGTGCGCCAGGTCAAAGCTATCATACATTCATCTGATAACATGAATGTCGGCTCTGCGGTCTTAATGTTGGAGAAGAATTGCCATTTTGCCTCTGAAACAGAAGCTGGGGCAGCTCAAACGCGATTGTAATTATATGGGCCAGCTGATGGCGGCTCTAATTAAATATGCCGACTCTGATACTACCAAGGACCCCGATTCTGGCGACGAGAAGACAGGAAAGGGAAAAAAGAACGGCAACGCCAAGGGTCAGCCGTCTAACCCGGCGAATCAGGGGGCAACGGTAAATGCAAGGCGGATGGTAGCTTGGAGTTTGTGGCTAACACCAGTGCACAGGGCAATAATCAACGTCGTAACGGGAGACCGCCTCCTCGGGCCGGCGGATGAGGTCCTACTCTTGAACATTTGCTAAATGAGCCCTGTCCAAAGCATGGCTCGTGGAAGAAGCCAGCTACTCACCTTTGGAAGGATTGTACAATTATGAAGGCTTTTAAACATTCTAACTCATTTGACGGCAATCATGGGCCGGGCGGCGGTTCCGGCAGCGGTGGTTTCCATGTCTCGGGTTACGGAGGTGGCGGTTCAAATTCCAACTTCCAGGGCCCCCAAGGTAATCAGGGCGGTTTTAATCAAGCTAATCAGGGTGGTTACAATCAGCAACCCGGCCAGGGAGGTCAACAACAGCAGCAATCTGGATATCAGAGTAATCCAAAGCAGTTGAATAGTGGGTAGTATCATGTTTTCACCACAAGTTTATGCAAACGGGACCAGAAGCTCCACAAGCGGGCCGTGAACGCTGTTGAACCGGCAGTTACTCATTACTTGTGATGGTTTCAGTAGCCCATAATGTGGAGCAAGTTGATCATCCGCCCCGGGTTGACAATCTGGGTCACTTGGCCTTGGTGGTGGCGCCTCAAGTTGGTGGATACAAATTCACTACAGTGCTCATGGATGGAGGCAGTAGCATCAACATCCTTTACTATGAGACTTTCCGTTGCACGGGGTTAACTGATAAAAATCTTAAGACATCCAACACTATTTTCCATGGAGTGGTGCCTGGTAAGTTAGCGTACCCGGTGGGCAAGATTGAGCTGGAGGTGGCCTTTGGGGATGAGCATGATTCCAGGGCTGAGAAGTTAACCTTTGAAGTGGTCAAAATCAGAAGCCCGTACCACTCCCTGTTTGGTTGGCCGGCTTATGCCAAGTTCATGGCATGGCCGTGTTATGTTTATCTGCAGCTCAAGATGCTGGGTTATAAGGGGACCATCACAGTGCATGGGAGTCGGAAGATAGCCCTAGAATGTGAGGAAGGCGATGCTGGTTATCCTGGGTCTGTCTGTGCAACAGAGGAATTGAAGTTTTACAAGGACAATGTTGACCCGGCGGATATGACGTCTTTGAAAAAGCCGACTATAGAGCACGATCCGGTGTTAAAGTTTAAGTCGGCCGATGACACCAAGTTGGTTGCTTTTGTTCCTGGCGACTCATCCAAGCAATTCAGTATCAGTGCTAATTTGGATCCAAATAGCAAAGCGCGCTCATCGAGTTCATCCGTGAGAACTAGGGCATCTTTGCATGGAAGCCTTCTGACATGCTGGGTGTACCGAGGGAACTCGCTGAGCACACTCTCAATACTGATCCGAAATTTAAGCAGGTCAAGCAATTCCTTCGTTGTTTCAACGAGGAGAGGCGTAAGGCCATTGGTGAAGAAGTGGCCCGGCTCTTGGCGGCCAGGTTCATTGTCGAAGTTTTTCATCCAGAGTGGTTGGCTAACCCAGTGCTAGTGCTTAAGAAGAATGGCACTTGGCGCATGTGTGTGGATTACCTTAAACAAGGCTTGTCTGACTAATCCTTTTGCCCTCCCCCGTATTGATCAAATCATTGATGCTATGATAGGTTGTGAGTGTTTGAGTGTTTTGGATGCTTATTCTGGTTATCATCAGATCAAGATGGCAGGACTAGGAGAAGACAACTTTCATTACTCCCGTTCGAGCCTTCTGCTATGTGTCTATGCCTTTTGGGCTCAAGAGTGCCCAGGCGACTTATCAGCAATGTGTACAGAATTTTCTTCACAGTCAGATTGGGCGCAATGTTCATGCTTATGTGTACGATATTGTGGTGAAGTCTAGAGAGAAGGAAACTTTGATAGATGATTTGAAGGAGACCTTTGATAATCTCTGGGTCTACAAGATGATGCTTAACCCGGCCAAATGTGTTTTTGGTGTGCCAGCAGGCAAGCTTTTGGGCTTTCTGGTTTCTAACAGGGGCATCGAGGCTAACTCGGAGAAGATCAAGGCCATCACCTCCCTGGCTAAGCCGGCGTGTATCAATGATGTTTAGCATCTGGCAGGTCATATTGCTGCCTTAAGCCGGTTCATAAGCCAGCTGGGTGAGAAAGCTATACCACTATATCAGCTGATCAAGGAAACAGATAACTTCGTCCGGAGTGATGCTGCTAATGACGCATTTGAGGACTTGAAGAGGCAGCTAGCTGAGCCGCCAGTTCTTGCTACTCCCATTGATAAGGAGCCATTATTGTTATATGTGGCTGCTAACACCTGTGTTGTTAGTGTGGCCATTGTGGTGGAGTGCAAAGAGGCTGGCAAGGAATATCCGGTTCAACGACCGGTTTACTATATCAGTGAAGTGCTTATTGAGTCCAAGCAGAGATATCCACATTGGGAGAAGCTTGTTTATGGGGTGTTCATGGCCAGCCGGAAGCTTAAGCAGTATTTTCTGGGTCACCCCATCATTGTGGTCAGTTCTGCTCCGTTAGGAGATATTATTCAAAATAGAGAAGCCACAGGACAAGTCGCCAAGTAGGCCATTGAACTTGGGCCTCATGGTTTTAAGTATGTGCCTCACACTGCTATCAAGTCTCAAGCACTGGTGGATTTCATCAACGACTGGATAGAGCTGCAGATGCCTGAAGAGAAGCCAGATAACACTTTGATGGGTCCAGGCAGTTGGAAGGCTCGGGGGCTGGAGTTGTCTTGGCTTCCCCTCGAAGGTTGATGCTTCCCTGTACTAACAATGTAGCTGAGTACGAAGCCTTGCTCCATGGTCTTCGGATGGCTAAGGAGATGAACTTAAGCCGGGTGAGATGTTTGGGCGACTCAGACTTGGTAACTCAGCAAGTTTCATGCAAATGGGATTCCAAAGACCCGCTTATGGTGGCTTATCACCGCGAGGTGGATGCTATTGCTGGACATTTCAAGGGTTATCAGGTGGAATACACTGATCGCAGGAAAAATGAGGCAGCTGATGCCTTAAGACGTTTGGGGTCTCAGCGTAAGCTGGTGCCACCTAACACTTTCTTGGATATCCTGCATAACCCTTCTTTCAAGTTGCCTACAGAGGAAGACCTGGCTGTTCCTGACCCGGAGGCACAATTGGTGGCGGCTTTTCACACTATCTCAGATTGGACAGTACCATACTTGGCTTACATGACCCGGGGCGAGTTACCTGAGGATGAAACTTTGGCCAGGCAGATAACCCGGCGGTCTAAGTCAATGACAATTGCCAATGGCGAGTTACACCATCGCAGTCTCACTGGGGCGTTTCAGCGTTGCATCTCTTCTGAGGAAGGCTGTGAGATTCTTCATGAGAATCATGAAGGAGAATGTGGTCATCATGCCGGTTGAAAGTCCCTTGTGGCCAAAGCTTTTCGTCATGGATTTTATTGGCTGACGGCTCATGCTGATGCAGAGGATTTGGTCAGTAAATGTGATGGTTGTCAAAAAATTTCACAATGATCTCACGTGCCGGCTCAAAAATTGAGGATGATTCCAATTACTTGGCCGTTTGCAGTGTGGGGGCTTGACATGGTTGGGCCTTTTAAAAGTTCCAGGGGCAAAAAGACTCGCTTCTTGGTGGCAGTTGAAAAATTTATGAAGTGGGTTGAAGCTGAGCAGACCAGCAAGTGTGACGCGGCCACGGCGGTTCAATTCATTAAAAAGGTGTTCTTCTGCTTTGGCTTTCCACACAGTATCATAACTGATAATGGCACTAATTTTTCCAAAGGTGCTATGAAATAGTTTTGTCAACGTGAGCATATTCGCCTTGATGTGTCATCAGTAGCTAACCCCCAATCCAATGGTCAAGCTGAAAGAGCCAATCAAGAAATTTTGAGAGGGGGCTAGTATTGATACTCCATATCACAGACACATCAAGGAGGTGAGCATATTCACAATGGACGTCGGGTTGTTGGGTGGAGGAGTTACCATCTGCGATATGTAGTATCAATACTACCCCCAATAGGTCTACGGGTTACATGCCTTTGTTCGTGGTTTATGGAGCAGAGGCGGTTCTTCCTAGTGACATCCGTCATGACTCACCCCGTGTGGCGGCTTACATTGAAGCTGATAATGAACAAGCACGATGGGATGCACTTGACCTGTGGGATGAGAACCTCGATCTTGCAGCAGCCCGTTCGGCGATTTATCAACAAGACCTGCACCGTTATCATAGCCGCCAGGTTAAGTCCAGAACCTTTCAGGAAGGTGATTTGGTGCTCCGGCTCATCCAGGATCAGATTGACATGCACAAGCTATCCCCACCTTGGGAAGGACCCTTTATGGTCAGCAAGAACTTGAACAACGGGTCATACTACCTTATTGATATTCCATAGCACAAGGACTCACGTAAGTCGGAGGAGGAGACCCGCCGGCCGTGGAATATTGCTCATCTTTGGCCTTACTACACTTGAGCCACCGGCTCTTATGATGTACATATTTTTGATGATGTATATATTATGATGATTATAATAAAGCAGGGTCTCTATTGTTTCATCTTCAACAATCATGTGTCTTCGTCATCATAATTTCAAAGACCAATTGGGGGCGGGTCGTACTCGAATCATGCTATTAACCCCTTTTGGCAAGCTACCTGGTTGTATTCGAACCATAGCCATAAACACTTTGATCATTTGGGGGCTGGATCGTATTCGAATCATAGCTTAACCCCTTTTGGTCCGGCTTACTGATCGTATTCAAATCAGAGTCGTTAAAAGCTTCAAGGTCATTTGGGGGCTTCCTATTCAAACATAGGTGTATTCACCAAAGAGAACATAGTTGTCGGTACCCTCTTGCTCGGTGCAATGCCAACACTTCAAGGTCATTTGGGGGCTTCGTATTCAAACATAGGTGAATTCACCAAAGAGAACATAGTTGTTGGTACCCTCTTGTTCGGTGCAATGCCAACACTTCAAGGTCACTAGGGGCTTCCTGATCGTATTCGAATCATAGCTGTCAGTACCCCTTTGATCGGTGCAATGCCAAAAACCATTAGGGGGCTTCCTGATTGTATTCGAATCATAGCTTTTAACCCTTTTGGTCTGTCTTCCTGGTCGTATTTGAACCATAGCATCGCTTTTGACATTTCGCTTGATTTCTTGAAGTTTTTTCCGGTTCTTCTTGATACTATTTTGCCCTTTGGGTTTAAAGTATCCAAGCATATAGCATTTACTTTCATAGCTCATATTTGAAGCTTACCGTGGTTTTTACTACCCGGTTTAATGAGAGGCGACAACTCGCCCTTACATGATGATATCTAGCATTTGGAAGTATTGGCTTTTGAAGCTTTGGGTACTCACCCTTATCGCACAGGTATCGTAAACCGGCAGTACAATTACATATCACAGGTATGATATCATTATTATGTTTCAATTAAGGTTCAATAAGCCTTATCCATAGCTGTTTAAGCATCAATGGGTGCATATGAGATATTATGACTAGCCCTGCAGTAAACCGCCAAGGGATCTCTTTTGATTTACTTGTGTGCAGGATAAAATTGAATTTTTTCCACACCACTCAAAAATCATAAGTCTCAGGTGGCGGTTTAACAGTATGGAGAATAACAGAAAACGTGCACAATGGAACGGCAGAGCAAAGTTATTGCTACCCTATTACATGACACCTAGAGTCCAAATGCTTAACTGTTTTTCAGAAGGCCACAAATATGAACTACCCAGCGGAGCAATCTTCTTGCTAGCCTGATGCTTCTGGGTCAACCCTCTCTGCTTCTTTGTCCTGTTCTATGTCCTGGAAGGTTGATGACATCCAGCCAATGCCATTCAAACTTGGAACTCAGCTTCATCATCAATTAGCTTGCACGGGTCAACTTCAGGGGCAAAGGTGTGCTTACTGATTGGGGGGATTAGGCCCGTCACTTTATAAGACGGTGTTGGCATCTTCTGATTTCCTACGTCGTAAGCCGGATGATACTTGGTGAGGTCTGTCTCATTGGCAATCAGGCTGGCCAGAGGACGTATCTCCTTCACGCAAGCAGCAAATTCCTTCTGTTCAAACGGAGTGTCGTCCTCCTTGAGACTTGGATACCCGATAGAGATGTCGGCGGGGTCTAATTTCGGTAACCATGCTTTGGCCCGGCTTAAGGCAGTCACGGCTCCGGCTCTCGCAGATGATCGCTTCATTTCATTAAACCGCTGGGGCATCAAAGAAAGCTTCATTAGCAGGTCAACCAAGAGTGTGTGGGCTTCATTAGATGGAGAAATTGTGGCCAAAGCGCGCTGAGCACCAGTGTAAAGCTGCTCCACCAATGTGTAAACCGCCTTCTGCTTCACCAACATGTCTTGGTTCAGATTGGTGCTTCGAGGGCCTGCAAAGTGATCACTGGATGGGTTAACAGCAGATAATATCGTCAAGGAGGATATTCAAAATTTGATAATCATCAGGCGACTTACCAAAGATAGCAAACACGATCTGAGACACCTGGCGTTTTAAGCCGGTAAGTTCAGTGTTGGCTTCCTTGAGAGCCACCTGTCATGCTCCTAAGGCTGACAGTAATGGGGGGTAGGTATGAGGAGGCAAGATCTCAGCTATGGTGAAGTTGTACACACAAGATTTACGAGTTCAGGCCCTTCATGGTGGAAGTAAAAGCCCTACGTCTCGATGCCCGGAGGCGGTCGATTCGATTATATGCGTGTGAAGTTACAGGGGGTGCGAACCCTTGTGCCAGAGGAGGGGCTGGCTTATATAGAGTGCGCGAGGACCCCAGCCGTCCCCCGTTACTAAGAGCTCAATGTACATAAAGACGGGGTGAGGGAGTCCGGGATTAGGGGGTCCTCGGACAGCCAGACTATATACTTTGGCCGGACTGCTGGACTATGAAGATACAAGATTGAAGACTTCGTCCCGTGTCCGGGTGGGACTCTCCTTTGCGTGGAAGGCAAGCTTGGCAATTCGGATATGTATATTTCCTTCTCTATAACCAACTCCGTTGCAACCCTAGCCCCCTCCGGTGTCTATATAAACCGGAGGGTTTAGTCCATAGGACAACAACAATCATAATCATAGGCTAGCTTCTAGGGTTTAGCCTCTACGATCTTGTAGTAGATTAACTCTTGTAATACTCATATCATCAAGATCAATCAAGCAGGAAGTAGGGTATTACATCCATAGAGAGGGCCCGAACCTGGGTAAGCATCGTGTCCCCTGCCTCCTGTTACCATTAGCCTTAGACGCACAATTCGGGACCCCCTACCCGAGATCCGCCAGTTTTGACACCGACATTGGTGCTTTCATTGAGAGTTCCACTGTGTCGTCACGGTAAGGCTTGATGGCTCCTTCAATCATCTTCAACGATGCGGTCCAGGGTGAGGTTTTCCTCCCCGGATAGATCTTCATATTCGGTGACTTCGTACTCCGGCCAACTCGCTTGGCCATCTAGAGTAGATCGATAGCTACGCCCCTGGCCATCTGGTCAGGTTTGGAAGCTAGAACTATACTGCCGACATCCATGGAGACTTGATCTTCGACGGATTCTAGCCCGTGACAGGTGCACCGAACAGTCACGACGGGCATGACCTAGATCTACCATCGTACACTGTCCGGGAGATCACACCTGTGGCTGCCCCGACCATCAATCCGCAGAAGACCGTGCCAAAGAAGGATGAGTGGATGGACCCCGCCACGGAGGCCGCACACTCATCGGTGTTAGAGTCGAACATAGACTTCGCATCCAAAGAAATCTGTGTCATCGGACCCTCAGCCTCGTCTCCGGCAAAAGGCTCCGAACCGCGCACGTCCGTGCCTATCAAATCTGATTGGGCACCGATCATGGAGTTTACCTCCGCGGATATCTTTCAACACTCGCCCTTGGGCGATGTGCTAAATTCATTGAGATCTCTCTCTTTGTCAGGAGACTCTTGGCCGAACTATGTCCGGCTAGAGTGGGAAGCGGACGACGAAGAAATTCTTTCCCCACCCACCACCCATTTAATAGCCACTGTTGATGACTTAACCGACGTGCTTGACTTCAACTCCGAAGACATCGACGGTATGGACGACGATGCAGGAGGAGAACAGGAACCACCGCCCACAAGGTGTTGGACAGCCACTTCATCATATGATATATACATGGTGGATACCCCCACAGAAAGCAATGGCGATGAGGCAACGGAGGATAACCCCCTTGAGAAGCAATCTAAGCACCGGCATCATAGGCGCCGCTCCAAGCCCCGCCATAGCAAAAATAGCGATACCGGCACAAGAGATGATAACAATCCGGATGGTGCCAAAGACGAAAACAATCCCGCCCAGCCAGGCTTCGAGCAGGCCGAGCGGGAGGATGGGCAAGGTAGCCCTAAGGAATAGGCAAAAGATGGAGAATCAGAGGATGACAATTACATGCCCCTCTCCGAAGACGATGTGAGCCTTGGCGACGAAGAATTCATCATGCCTGAGGATCCCGTCGAGCAGGAGCGCTTCAAGCGCCGGCTTATAGCCACTGCAAAAAGCCTGAAGAAAAAGCAGCAACAGCTTCAAGCTGATCAAGATCTGCTAACTGATAGATGGACCGAGGTCCTGGCTGCCGAGGAATACGGACTCGAGCGCCCTACCAAAAGTTACCCAAAGCACAGGTTGCTACCTCAACTCGAGGAGGAGGCGTTAAAGCCTACACTACCAGCGCATGATGCGGCTGACCGGCCACCCCGTGGCCGAGACAAAGAGGCGTACCAACCCGAAGTCCATCCCGCACCCCACCGCCAACCTAACAAAAACACTAAGGCTCGGGGCTACACGCAGGACCTGCGAGACGTATTGGAAAACAAAGCAGGACAGTCAAGATCGATCTACGGATCACGGGGGCGCGCCCTAACGCATGATGATGACCGTCACGCCGGATATACTAAAAACAAATCTGACCGGGCCGAATACAGCAGACCAGACTCATTTGAACTGCGTCGTGATGTAGCCTGGCATAGAGGCACCGCACACCCCCTATGCTTCACTGATGAAGTAATGGATCATCAATTCCCAGAAGGGTTTAAACCCGTGAACATTGAGTCATATGATGGTCCAACAGACCCCACGGTATGGATTGAAGATTTCCTTCTCCACATTTACATGCCCGCGGGTATGATCTACATGCCATCAAGTACCTCCCACTTAAGCTCAAAGACCGGCTCGACATTGGCTGAACGACTTGCCGGCAAACTCCATTGGCAGTTGGGAGAGCCTGGAAGACGCATTCCTTGACAACTTCTAGGGCACTTATGTGCGACCACCGGATGATGATCACTTAAGTCACATAAACAAACAGCCCAGAGAGTCGGCCAGGAAATTCTGGACTCGTTTCCTAACTAAAAAGAACCAAATCGTCGACTGTCCGGATGCCGAAGCCTTAGCGGCCTTTAAGCATAACATCCGCGATGAGTGGCTCGCCCGACACCTCGGCCAAGAGAAGCCAAAGTCCATGGCAGCCCTCACGACAATCATGACCCGCTTTTGTGCGGGCGAGAACAGCTGGCTGACTCGCAGCAACAGCACATCAAGAAATCCTGGCACTTCCGACGCCAGAGATAGCAACGGCAAGCCACGACGCAATAGACACAAGCCTCACAACAATGGCGACAACGCCAAAGACACGGCAGTTAATGCCAGATTTAGTGGCTCCAATTCCGGTCAGTGGAAAAAGCCATTCAAAAGAAACAATCTGGGCCCGTCCAGTTTGGACCGCATACTCGATCGCTCGTGTCAAATTCACGGCACCCCCGATAAACCAGCCAACCACACCAACAGAGAATGTTGGGTGTTCAAATAGGCTGGCAAGTTGAATGCCGAAAACAAGGAAAAGGGGTTGCCTAGCGATGACGATGAAGAGCCCCGGCCGCCGAACACGGGAGGACAGAAGAAATTTCCTCCCCAAGTGAAAACGGTGAATATGATACATGCCACCCATATTCCCAAGCGGGAATGGAAGCGTGCACTAAGGGACGTCTATGCGATCGAGCCAGTCGCCCCAAAGTTCAACCCATGGTCTTCTTGTTCTATCACTTTCGATTGCAGGGACCATCCAACCAGTATCCGTCATGGCGGTTCGGCCGCATTGGTCCTCGACCCCATCATTGACGGATTCCATCTCACATGAGTCCTTATGGACGGTGGCAGCAGCCTGAACCTGCTCTATTAGGATATAGTGCGCAAAATGGGCATCGACCCTCATGGATCAAGCCCACAAAAACCACCTTCAAAGGTGTCATACCAGGTATAGAGGCCTATTGCACGGGCTCAATCACAATAAAAGTGGTCTTCGGATCTCCGGACAACTTCCGAAGCAAGGAGTTAATCTTCGATATCGTCCCTTTCCGCAGTGGCTATCATGCACTGCTCGGACGAACAGCATTTGCCAGATTCTATGTGGTACCGCACTATGCATACCTCAAGATCAAGATGCCGGGACCTCGCGGGGTTATAACAGTAAATGGAAACACAGAGCGCTCGCTCCGTACGGAGGAACACACTACGGCCCTCACAGCAGAAGTACAAAGAAGCCTTCTTAGGCAGACCGCCAATTCGGCGATAAAGAACCCGAACACCGTCAAGCGAGTCCGGAGTACCCTGCAACAGGATCGTCCGGCACGTCCAGAGCTCGCCTTGCAATTCGGCCTCCGTCCTAGTCCCAGTCAAGCGGCAAAATTTGTGGCGCGCGTACATAATTACACACTTAAAATACCATGGTCATAGGCGGAGGCACGACTATGACATGGTCCACAATGCAGCTCAACCGCCCCAGGATCTGTGTACCTTTACACCTTTTTCTTTTCAGGTCCCTATCTCCGAGAGAGCCTGATTATCGGACCCATAGCGGGACGGACACACCAAGGAGACAAGAAGCTTTGGCATACAAAGGAATCCCCAGGTGGTCATTGGGTCAGAATATTTCTTTTTGCAACCTGGATACAATTCTTTCTTGAAGTCCACATCTCCTATGGCGTTCTCCCACCTCCACCTCCACCTCCAACTAGGCTCCAATGGTGTTCTCTAATCTACCAGACTCATGGAGGGTCTTCTACATTGGATTTCAACCCGGGCCTTAAGGTCACGGCTCAGGTGCGTCGTCATTTTGGCACCATGGTTCATTTCTCATCGTCGGCGACTTCCAAGGAATTTTTCTTGGTCGTCTACTTCTCCTCTGCCTCCTTCCCCTTGTCAGAGGAATCTGTGGGCATTGCTCTTCAATGATGTATTGGTGGCTTAGCCTCTGGTTTCATGGTCGTTCGTTTGGGTGAGCGACATTTTAGGTTTTCTCTGGCCTCTAACAAGGTTGGTCACTTCATCTATCATCTCAAGGACAGAATTTGGCCCGACTTTGTATGTCATTTTCAACTATTCCAGCCTAATGTCCATGATTACTCTGCTGATGATGAGTGTTGGCATGCTGATGAATGTATTGAGGCAGTCGTGCCATGTACTTCTATGGCCATCAGTTCCAAGGGATTGTTTTCCAAGGATGATCATGGGCAGAGCTCATTGTCTCTCCATGTTGGTTGCTCGCCAGAGATTTCTACTCCAGCGACCGGTGCTACCACCCTGCAGGATTTGGACATTCTTGGTAACTCTATTAATCCCATTCAATGCAATGAAGATTTACCGGGCCTCAAAATTGGCAATTTCGTATTTAATGAGGGACAGATTGATTATCAAGGGATTCATGATCATCATCAATGCTCACAGCAGAACATTCGAATTGGTAGCTTTTCTCTCAAGTTGACCAACAAGGATCAGGATTTTTGGCGTTTTGTTGGGCTTAACTTTATGCTGGATTACTGGAATGCAATTCCAACTTTCATTATCCTTCATATCCTGAATTATCTGTGTTTTGGCTACACACCTCAGCATATCGCTACCATTTGGGCCTTAAAACACATTCCGCCTCTGGATTACATTTACAAGAGAATCAATAAATGTTCTAATTGTGACATGAGGGGACACCTAGCCAGTAAATGCCCATTGGATGAGAGCTCCGTCTTAGCCTCTGGGTCTCAATCTGAATCCAGGCTGGTTTCGCCCATGGAGCCTAATAAACAGGATGAGCCCACTAAACCGTCTGTTGATTGGGTCTGTGTCACGTGTGGCTCCTCTAACCATTTTTTCTTTGGTTGCCCAGCTTACTTTAAGTGCTCTTCCTATGGTAACTTGGGCCATACATCTTGAGCCTATGGTTATGCCCCCTCTTTCATATGGAAGCCCAAGATTTCTTTCAATCGACACAATGATTCTATACCTGGAAAAAATCCACGGCCTAGGCAGGAAAATAACGATTATTATTTATCGCCGGCTAGTGCTGATCCTCATCATCTTGGAGATGGTAATATCTTTAATGCTCTCTTAGTTTTGGCAAGACCTACTAGCCATCCCATCAATTAGTCACCGTTAATTTCTCTAACCAATTTTGCCATGGTAATACCTGGAAGACCAAGCGAGAGACCGTCCGGGACCGTTAGATGTTCATCCTGTGGCCACCATGGGCACTTCACCACCTCCTGCCCAACCAACCAAAGGAAAAAGGTGGGGATTTGGGTTCCCAAGACCACTGCCGATACACATTCAACCACCCAGCCCGCCCCCTCCCCTGTTTCGCACCAAGCTCCTCCCTCTGCTCTCATGGCGAACTATCCGGTCAATGTCATCCCCTACCTCCCACAGGGAATGACCATTGAGCTCGGCCCCGTTGATCGGAAGGTGCACGATGACATGGTGATCGGCCCCAACTCGCCGCTGTGGCATGACTTCCTTGCCATTGCTGAGGTTAACAGGTTCGTCCCGTTCCAACGCAAGGCAGATCTGCGTCATACCATAGTGGGCCTGCTTCACGAGTCCAACTTCTTTCCAACTAAGGCAGATGATTATCCGCTTGGCATTGGTATTTTTGGGTTTGGGGATTCTGTGGTTAGAGATGCTGTTGTGGGCACAACCTTTGAGCTTGATGAGGATGATGAAAACTTGAACACAGTAGTTTCTTTTGTCCCCCATGATGCTGCTATTAACATGCGCATGACTAGCTATGGGCCTCAGATTTGGATTCTCTATGTTGATTTTCCCCATGACTATCAGACATCTCACTATATTCACAAATCTGTTGATAAGTTTGGGGAGTTGATAACTTGTCATAGCCCGAGAGCGGACAGAAAGATTGTGCTCCTCAAATGTCGTGTTATTAGCTTGCGTTTGGTGCCTAAGAGCTTTGTTATGTGTCAGATGGGTGGAGAGAGGCACGGCTGGACTGTTTGTGTCACGATGCTACGGAGTAGCGATTGGAATGCCCACCTGCCCGAGGTCCCACCGGCTGGCGAGGATCCAGCACCGGAG
Source organism: Triticum aestivum (assembly GCF_018294505.1). Classification (NCBI taxonomy): domain Eukaryota; kingdom Viridiplantae; phylum Streptophyta; class Magnoliopsida; order Poales; family Poaceae; genus Triticum; species Triticum aestivum. The sequence goes on from NC_057813.1 coordinate 333,031,756, forward strand.
GACGGAATCCCTCATCCACTGTATGGGCAGGGTCTCACTGTTGAACAACTTTACCAAGCCCAACTGCATAACTGGATGGCACAGAACGCTGCTGTTGATGCAATGCAGCAGCAAGGTGGGCAACAGAATGTTCAGGCTAATGATGTTCACTTTCAGGTTAACTGGGGGGAATGGCCTCCTTCTCCTCCTCAAGCTCCACCAGCTTTGTAAAACTTTCAGGAATGGCTTGCTACTGAAGGTTTAAAGGTGCAAGATGGGGTGTTGCCGGCCAACAATCTCCATGATAGCCCTGGAATGGCTTGGAATGATTCTATTTCTGCCTATACTAGCTCTGATTCCAGTGCCACTCTGTCTGACAGCTTTGTACTTGTGCCAGCAAATGTTCTCCACTCCATGGTGACTGGATCTAGCTCTGCTGCTGCTCGAGGTATGACAACTGGAGAGAGTTCTATGACTGCACCTATTCTGTCTGCTGAAGATGGCTCAATTACTGTTGCTACGCCACCCAATGTTAGCTCTCTAACAATTGATCTCTCCCTCTCCTCAATGGGCTTGCATATTGAGATGATGTCCCAGGGAGCTACTGTTTCCTCCTTTCTGCTGAATCCTGCAATTCCTTTTGTCAGAATCAACACCTTCCTCACAGCAGCTATAATGCCATTCATTGCTAGCTATGGACCATGGCGTACTGGGCTTGGTTTCAGAAACACCAGTATTGACGTCAGAGTGGTTCTTTATGAAGATAATGATTCTTATGTGGTTTGCCAAGCTTCCATGACTACTCACGCTGCGTCATCGGTCTCCAGCACCAATATGTTGCCTGACCTGTCGGCTTGGTTGCTGACGGAAGAGGATAATGTTACTCCTGGTTTGCCCATGCAGGATTTGGATTCAAGCAATCTCCTAGTGGCTCCAACTTCTGAATCTATGGGTTTAGGACTTGTGCTCGAAAACTCTTCCAGCTCTGATAGTCTTGGCTCTGCAGTGCCATCTTCTGATATTCCAATCGCCCTTGCACAGCCACATAATGCAGATTTGTCTATTCTGTCAGGTTCTGCTTCAGTTGGGCGTCGTGGAAGGATTGTGGCTCCAGATTATGCCATTGTTCTGCGCAGGAGTTCTCACTCTAACAAATATGATGGTTTCAAAGTGCCTTCTCTAGCAGACACATCATCCAAAAAATCCAAGGTGAAGCCAGGGACTGTGCCTTCTGCATCTTCTGTTGCGATCTCTCACATCAATGAAGCCCCAGCAGCTGCTGCACCACCGCCGCCTACTCCAATTCAGGTGATTCAGCACATTGGTACTACTCTTTGTGCCATCCCGGCTTCGGAGCTATCGGAGGATGCACTCCTTTCAGATAAGGAGGCAGGGCCATCTTCGGCCTCTGATTAGCCTTTAATTTCGGCAATCGCTACCTTTTCTTATGGTTCTGTAAGTTAATTGGAATGCTCTCTGCTGGAACGTCCGGGGATTGAACTCTGATGCAAAGCAACTAGCCCTCACCAACACCATAAATTCTAGTGGTTGTGTTGTGCTTTGCTTGCAGGAAACTAAAATGGCCTCTTTTGATAATGCGTTCATTAAATCCTGTTGTCCACGTCGCTATGATAAATTTGCTTTTGTCCCCTCGCGGGGAGCCTCGGGTGGTCTAGTTACTATCTGGAACAGCTCCATTTTTCATGCAGATGTTGTTTCTTCGGATGATTTCGCACAGGTCATTAATTTCACATCAATGCAATCCGCTCACCATTGGACTCTAGTGAATGTCTATGGACCTTGCCAGGGGGACCGAAGACTTGATTTCATTCAATGGCTCGGCCAATTAAACATTCCTAATAATGAAGATTGGCTGTTACTCGGTGACTTTAATTTCATCTGAAGCCCAGACAACCGCAATAAACCAGGTGGTAATCTTAATGATACGATAACCTTTAATGACTTCATTCGCTCCCAATCTCTCATTGAATTACCGATTAAAGGTCGCTCGTTCACCTGGAGCAACATGCAAACTGACCCCCTCCTAGAGCAACTTGATTGGTTCTTTACTAGTTCCAATTTGACCAATTCCTTCCCCAAGACCTTGGTTAAGCCCCTAGGGAGACCAGTTTCAGATCAGATACCTTGTGTTGTCACTATTGAGACCTCCATTCAACGATCAAAGGTGTTTCGTTTTGAATCTTATTGGGTTCAGCATCATGGATTTCATGATATTGTCCAGCAAGTTTGGGGACGACAGATTCGATCAGACAATATGGCCATGGTTCTTTGCAGAAAATTAAAGGCTCTCAGGCAGGCTCTTAAGATTTAAAGCAAAGGGATTTCTAGACTATCTATTGCCATTGAAAATTCCAATAAGTCACTCTTCAAACTTGATGAGTTGGAAAACATACGCACACTATCATTACCAGAAGCAAACTTTAGGAAGATTCTCAAGTCACATATTCTTCGTCTCTTATCTTACCAGAAGCAATATTGGAAAAAACACTGCACTATACATTGGGTTAAATTTGGAGATGAGAATTCAAAATTCTTTCAAGCGATGGCTTCGGAACGGATGAGAATTAACAACATTGCCTCCCTGACCAATGACACTGGCATCACCGTGGAGGATCATGCTGGAAAAGAGGCAATTATCTTTAATGCGTTCAAGCAAAGATTGGGTTCAACGTCACATCATGATATGAAATTCAATCTGGACATAATTATTAAAAAAGTGGATGGATTAGATGAACTTACTGTCCCATTCACCACTGCAGAGATTGCCAATGTTATAAAGCTCATGCCAGCCGATCGTGCACCTGGCCCGGATGGCTTCAATGGTGCGTTCCTCAAATCGTGTTGGCACATTATCAAGCATGACTTCTATAAGCTATGCAACCAATTTTTTGAGGGTAATCTCAATCTTGAAAGCATTAATGATGGTTTTATCACGTTGATACCCAAAAATAATGCCCCATCATCAGTCAATGATTATAGACCGATCACTTTACTAAATTGCTGCCTCAAAGTCATAACCAAGCTACTTGACAACCGCCTACAAAGATTGATCCTACCTATTATTCATCAAAACCAATACGGATTCCTAAAAGGCCGCACTATCCAAGATTGCCTTGCTTGGGCATTTCAATACATATACCTATGTGAGGGCTCTAAGAAAGAAATTGTGCTACTTAAGCTTGATTTTTCCAAGGCATTCGACACTATTGATCATGCTGCCATGCTCAAAATAATGAAGAATATGGGCTTTAATGACAAATGGCTTGGATGGGTGCAATGCAATTTTGGATCTGGTAAATCTGCGGTTCTCTTGAACGGTGTACCTGGATGGCAATTCCATTGTAAATGCGGAGTCTAACAGGGTGATCCCTTCTCGCCTCTTGTGTTCGTATTGGCGGCTGATCTCTTACAAGTAGCAATTAATGACGCCTTCGCTAGAGGAACAATCCAGCTGCCTTTCCCCTCGACCAATCAAATGGATTACCCAGTCATTCAATACGCGGACGACACTATTCTAGCCATGCCAGCATGCACATCGCAAGTAGTGATCATCAAAGACATTCTTTCAGATTACGCAACATCTATTGGCCTCAAAATAAACTTCCACAAGTCAACTTTGATCCCCATCAACTGTAACGAAGACATGTACAACTGCATTGCAACCATCTTCGGGTGTGTGGTGGGAAAAATGCCTTTCACATACCTCAGTTGCCTATGGGGACGACCAGGCCAAGTATTTTAGATATGTTCCCTCTGTATGATATCCTATGGGGGGAAATTGTCACTCCTCAACTCGGTCATCACCTCCCTAATCATCTTCGCCCTCTGTACTCTCAAGCTGCCAGCGAGCATTATTAAACTTTTGGACAAAATCAGACGCAAATGCTTATGGACCCAAAAAACGGAGAATGGGGATTCTTGTAACTCTCTTGCGGCTTGGGACATGGTCTGCCAACCCAAGGTTTCGGGTGGCCTCGATGTCATTAATCTCAAGGTACAAAATGATGCACTACTGCTAAAATACCTACACAAATTCTATAACAGATGGGACCTGCCTTGGGTGGAACTTATATGGAACACATACTATAGCAACAAGATCCCCCATGCAGCGGACCCATGCGGATCCTTTTGGTGGCGGGATGTGACGAGACTAATGCCAATCTACCGAGGGATTACCAACGCCCAAGTGCACACGGGGGAGGACATACTCTTTTGGAAAGATCATTGGCTGGAGGGTATACTAGCAGAATCACATCCGCGGGCTTTCTCTTTCGCCACCCTGGAGGATATTTCGGTTAGAGATTTCTTGGGGGCCACAGCTTTAAATGAAACGTTCCACCTGCCCCTATCGCCCCAGGCGCATGCAAAAGCTACAGATCTTCAATCTCTCGTATGTGACAACCAATTGCGTGATAGCCTCTCGGGGAAAGATAGCTGGGTCTGTTCTTGGACTCACACATACACGGCCAGCAGATATTATAACTTCTACTTCAGGGAGGTTCGGGCTCATCAAGCTTATGCCTGGCTCTAGAAGTCCAAGGTTACAATGAAAATTAAGGTCTTTGGGTGGCTTCTTCTGTCTGACAGGCTCAACACAAGAAACATGCTGAAGCGAAGACACTACAACATTGGTAATGACTATACTTGCCCACTCTGCGAGTCCAATGTGGAAGAATCGCTTGAACATCTCTTTTTTGGCTGTGCATTCAGCAAAGATTGCTGGTCTGACATTGGCATCAGTTGGAACTCTCAAGGTTCACGCTATGATTGGATAAGCATGGCAAAAGATGCTCGGAACAAGCCAATGTTCATGGCAATATTCCTGCAAGCTGCATGGAGCATCTGGAAAGAAAGGAATCATAAAGTATTTAGAAGAATTGCACCCACCAAAACAGCCTGGGTTTCAAGACTAAAAGAGGATCTATCTCTCCTAACTCATAGGGTTGGAGAAAAACACACCTCCTTTCTCACTTCCTTCATAGCTGCTTTTTGATTCTTCTCCTCTACCCCCCCCCCCCCCCACCATCCCCAAAGGGGATGGCATGTATAAAACCAGATGTAAATCCCATCATTTATTAATTTAATTACACAGTAGGAGACTCTCCTACTGTTTCAGATGTCCAAAAAAATGATCGTAATACATGTTTTACATACCCACATGCAGCTTACCCTTGGCCATGACATGTCAAATAGTCCTATTTTGCTTATCGCACTACCTGTATACATACGCTTTGACGTATTATTTAAAAAAACAAGGGAAAATAATGTATAGCGCCAGCTTCCTATTACATTTCTTTATCCTTTTCCTTTACTGCTTATTTATTACAAATTGCACCTGTACATTTTGGTACGTCCGGCTCGCCAGGGGCTTTAGTGTACCCCATAACACGGCAAGAAAAGCCCGAACACTTTCGACAGTGCGGCACCCCGAACTTATAGCATTATATGCATCAACTCCGAATCATGTCTTGGGTCAATAGTTGGGTTTGCCTGGCTCCCATGTTTTGGTACCTTACGTTCCGCTATATCGCCTAAGGTAGCATAGGGAGAACTACTGCGATTGTGTCCCGGTTCTTCCGGACGAGCACCTCAGTAGAGAAAGCCGAAAACTGACTATCATGATGAGGCGAGAGCTGGTCGCTGTTCGAGAGGTCTCAAATCCTTAAAGATTTTTTTTGCTTCGGGCGAGGAATCGGCCTTGTCCGATTTAGGCATGAATATCGCCCCAAGTTCGGTCTTCTGAATACTAGGGGCTTCGCAAAAATTTAAAATTGTAGACTTTTATGGCTAAGTGAGAGTGATAAAGCTATATAGTCCGATTGCCTTGTTCACTGCGCTAAACACCTTCTTAAAAGGACAAAAAAATTGGATAAAGAGTGTTTATATTTATCCTGAACACCCAAGTACTAGTTACATGGGGGCAGAAACCGACGACTGGCCAACTCTCAGGATTTTATAAACGGCCGCACAGAAGCTAATATTTTAAATCAACAAGCGCTATATAGCGCACATGAACTCGTTTTCATATTATAGGATGACATGAGTACATTCATTCAAATATTATATCCTTAGCACACTCATCCGCCACAAGGCGGGCACCCTTCAGGACATTGTCATAGTACTGTTCGGGGTGGCGATGCTCCGTGCCCTTCGGCGGCCCCTCCGTCATCAGCTTCTCGGCATCCATCTTCGCCCAGTGCACTTTCGCACGGGCCAAGGCCCTGCGCGCACCTTCAATGCAGACGGACCGCTTAATGACTTCAAGCCGCGAACAGGCATTTACCATCTGCTTGACAAGGCCGAAGTAGCTGCCAGGAAGGGGCTCGCCAGGCCACAGCTGGACTATGAAGTCCTTCATGGCCAGTTCGTCCGCCTTGTGAAGTTCGACCAGTTGCTTCAACTGGTCGCTCAAGGGAATCGGATTTTTGGCCCCAATATACTGGGACCAAAACAACTTATCCGTCGATCTCCCTTCCTCGGCTCGATAGAACTCTACGGCATCAGAGATGCTGTGCGGCAGATCTGCAAATGCTCCTAGAGAACTCCAAATTTAGGTAAGTAAAAAGAAATTCTCCTTCACGTGCTTGCTTTGCATATTGAATGCCTTACCCACCGCAATCATCTTAGCTGCTTGAACCTCTTGGAGGGCCTTTTGGGCTTTAGCCTTGCCATCTTGCGCACTCTGGCGGGCCTTCGCAAGCTCGATCTTGCGTCTTAGAGTCATGCTCCAAGGACTCGTATTTTTTGATGAAGTCCTGGAGCTCTTGCTGGACCTCGCCAACCTGAGCCTCCTGTTTCTCACGCACAGTGTGATCCTTGGCTGCTTTGTCCTCAGCCTCGGATAGTGCCTTCTTAAGGGCCGCCACTTCGGTCATGGCACTATTAAAATTCATGATGCTTCTGTTAGCATCAACGATTTTTCCTTTATATGACATACAAACGGGGTATCACTTACCTTTGTTCTCCTTGAGCTGCCTCTTCATGAGGCCTAGCTCTTCCTTGGTCCGCCCCAGGTCCCGCTTCAGTTCGGAGACCTCCGCAGTATGGGCTGCAGCGGCCTGCAGCGACGCCTGCTTATTCACATAGACATAATATGATTAGACTCCTGTGGATGTTATTTGATCCTATGTTCGGCTTTTCCTTCCGAACACCAAACAGAGCATCGGGGGCTACTGTCTATGTTCGGATATTCTCTCATAATGTAATTACTTACCTCAAATCCTATTAGGAGGCTGGCGCAGGCTTTGGTCAATCCGCTTTTGGAGGACCGAACCTTCGCGATCACCGTACTCATAAGAGTACGGTGTTCTTCATAAATGGAAGCGCCCTGAAGTGCTTCCAACAAGTTGTCTGATGCCTCTGGATGGACAGAGGTCATTGGCACAGACGGCTCGTCCTCCTTAGTGAGGGGCTGCATGCCTGAATCTGGAACCACTGGAGGTTGCGGCACAGTATCCGGTTGGCCAAACTTGCTGCGGCCCCCTCATCAGAATCCATGGGGATCTCCCCCCCCCCCACATGCCCGGCGGCAGGGATTTCGCCCTGGGGCGCATCCAGAACTATCCCCCTGGCCTAGTATCCTCTGAGACAACACCTCGATGTCGTCCGCGGGTTGGGGGGTAGTGGCCGTCGGGAGCGAATCACTGTTCATCGCCGACGCGCTCAAAGACCCCTCCGAGGAGGATAAGTCGATGCGGACTTTGGACGGACTGCACGATCATATTTAACAAGATAAGAAGCAATAAAGCAAAGCATGCCGGAAGCATTATGGTATCCAGATACTTACGACTTTTCCAGGGGCTTGTCCCTGGGCAGCCACTCCTCATCGCTGTAGGCGGCAGTCATGGAGTGGTCCGGAGGGAGGGTCCTTCCCTTCTTGGACCCTTCGGCTTCCCCAGACGGGGCGGCCTTCCTCTTCTTCTCCCCCTCGGTTTTGGAGGAGGTTTTTCCTCTTCCTCCTCCTCGTTTTCGTTGGATGAGTGTGCCTCGGTGTCTTTGGACGATGAGTCCAACACCACCTTGCGCCAGAGAACTTTCCTGGTCCCCGTGGCCTTCTTCTTGGCCTTCTTCTCCGGCACCTCGTAGGGTGCCGGAAACAGCATCTCCATTAAGAGAGCTCTTGTTTGATCTTCAGGTACTGGAGCTGGACAATCGATCAGCTCCGCTGTCGCTACCTAGTCCTGTTAAATCAACATGGAGGCTTAGATTCCTCCCACAAACATACTGGGAAAAGCACATCTTGTGAAATACAGATAGCTTACCGGATTGGCGCCGCACTTTGTGCTGAGTCCGCGATCCTCTGTAAGGGGAGGAGGCACCTCAGCGGCCTTGAACAGCACCTTCCAGACGTCTTTGTGCATCATGTCAAAGAGCTCTCGCAGCGTCTGGTGTTCGGCCAGGTCGAACTCCCACATATTGAATGCCTGTCTTTGACACGGGAGGATCCGGCGGAAGAGCATGACCTGGACCACGTTGACAAGCTTGATTTTCTTGCTTATCATATTCTTGACGCAGTTCTGGATTCTGGTCAGCTCTGTTGGCTCACCCCAGGCTAAACCCTTCCTTTTCCAGGAGGTAAGCCGCAAGGGGATACTAGATCAAAATTCGGGGGCTGCCGCCCGGTTGGAGTCGCGCGGCTCGGTGATATAGAACCACCCTGATTGCCACCCCTTCACGGTCTCCACATAGGAGCCTTCGAGGCAGGTGACATTGGGCATCTTGCCCACCATGGCGCCTCCGCACTCCGCTTGCTGGCCAACCACTATTCAGCTTCACGTTGAAGATCTTCAGCCACAGGCCGAACTGGCGCTTGATGCGGAGGAAGGCCTTGCACACGACGATAAATGCCAAGATGTTGAGGATGAAATTGGGGGCCAGATCATGGAAATCTAGCCCATAGTAAAACATGAGCCCGCGGACAAATGGGTGGAGAGGAAAACTCAGTCCACGTACGAAGTGGGCAAGAAACACAACGCTCTCGTGGGGTTCCGGAGTAGGGACGATCTGCCCTGCGTCCGGGAGCCGGTGCGCGATGTCTGCGGCCAAGTATCCAGCCTCCCGGAGCTTCGTGATGTCCTCCTTCGTAATGGAGGAGGCCATCCACTTGCCTCCCGCACCGGACATGTTTGGAATGGCTTTGCGGAGAAGGTGACAACTTGGGCGCTGGAGCTCGAGCGTGCAAAAATGGATGAGCGAAGGAAGAAGAAGGCATGGGTGGAAAAGGGGAATCCCTATCTCTTTATAAAGGCGGTAGAAACTGTGTGCCTCCTCACTTGCCCATTAAAATTTCTTATTCCCCAAGCGCCACGATTGATGGCGTGGTTGGGTTACCCACACCCGTATTGATGAGAATCCCGTGATAAGGGGACATGATCTCTGCTTCGACAAGACGTGCCAAGGAAACCACCTCGCAATATGTGCAGTAGCTGGTTGAGAAAAATGGTTCGAATAATGACCGGGCCGTGGCATGATGTCACGCTATGAAAAGTTGTCAGTAGATTAGATTTGTGGAATATTGTGCTCTCTATGGTGGTATGTGGAATTTGTTTTGCAGAGCCGGACATGATCCTTGTGTTCAAAATCTTCTATGGAGTATTCGGAGAAGGAACACGCCTTGCAATGCCGAAGACAATCTGCGCGTCGGACTCATTGCCATTGAAGCCTGGTTCAGGGGCTACTGAGGGAGTCCGGGATTAGGGGGTCCTCGGACAGCCGGACTATATAGTTAGGCCGGACTGCTGGACTATGAAGATACAAGATTGAAGACTTCGTCTCATGTCCGGGTGGGACTCTCCTTTGCGTGGAAGGCAAGCTTAGCAATTCGGATATGTAGATCTCCTTCTCTGTAACCGACTCTGTGTAACCCTAGCCCCCTCCGGTGTCTATATAAACCGGAGGGTTTAGTTCGTAGGATAAGAACAATCATACATAGGGTAGCTTCTAGGGTTTAGCCTCTACGATCTTGTGGTAGATTAATTCTTGTAATACTCATATCATCAAGATCAATCAAGCAGGAAGTAGGGTGTTACCTCCATCGAGAGGGCCCAAACCTAGGTAAACATCGTGTCCCCCGCCTCCTGTTACCATTAGCCTTAGACGCACAGTTCGGGACCCCCTACCCGAGATCTGCCGGTTTTGACACCGACATGGGGTGTTACTGATAACGCTAGTCATAAGTGCTATTAATGATCTTAAAGACTACGGAGTGAACGCCTGACCGTTGCAGTTCTGAGTGACTCCCAGTCTTCAGTAGGTCGAAAGGTTTCTTGTATGGTCGAGTGACATTACGAAGGAGGGGTACCCGAGTGATATGGTTGGTCGAGTGGATTGCAGTCGACGCCTTCACTGGGTATTCCTTGTTGTCTCTTCGACTTCTTTGCTTCTAGGATAGTGGCCTTGGGTAGGGCATATAGGTCAGGCCTGTGACCCTACCCTAGGTCTGTATTGTCATCATTAGCCCCCAAATGGATTAAGGTCCGAGTGGAAAGAAGGTTGAAGTTGATCTTGCTCCGAGCCTTGCGCCTCACGAGTATTTTATGTAGGACGGAAGACTCATGTTGGAACTTTAGCTTTGATTCAGTCGCCTTGATCGATTCAGAAAGTTGCCGAGTGAATTTGTAACATCATCTGTCAAGTGTTGTTTCGGGGTGCAGAATCTTTGGCGCGATTGGTTGCGGTGTATCTCGGATCTCATGGGATTCGAAATTTCAGGGAAGCGTGCGGGATGGAGCATGCCGAGGTAAGCGGGGTGGATAAATAGGAGCGCCTTGATGTCCACGCCGCCTTTTTCGACACGTACGTCGTGCGCGACTGTTGCCGGATTTGACAGGATCGCCTAGACCCACGCATCAGCCGCTCGGAAGCGGGCCTTTATAAGGCAACGGAGCCGAGGCACTTGCACTATGCGCGTCCATTTTCCCCTCTTTCCCTCTGCTTCTCCACTGCATCTGGCTCCTCCGCTCACGATGCCGCCACTCCGCCACCATGGTGAAGGACAAGACGGCAGCACTGGAATGCGTGAAGAAGGCGTCGGGGGTGGTGAAAGGCAAGAAGCAGAATCGCGGGTCGTTGCCGCGCTCTGCGCTGCCGCCGGGCTGGATCCAGGGCGATTGGATCTGGTCTTTGCTCCGGCAAGAAGATCTGGACGAACTGGTGGAATCCGGATTGATCGCCAAGGGCACGACGAGGTTGCCGGAGGGGGAGGCGGAGCTGCAGCCACGGCCGGGTAAGTGTGTTCTACTCGCCACCCATGTCGACCGGGGCTTCTCGCTTCCTCCTCACCCCTTTTTCCGGGGTTTCTTGAACTTCTTCAGCGCCCAACTCCATCAGTTTTCTCCCAATACTATCACATATCTTGTTGCATTCATGTCCATGTGCGAGAATTTTCTCGGGTGTCGACTGCACTAGGGTCTTTTCAAGCACATTTTCACCATCTGTTCCCAGTCGGTGAAGAAAGCAAATACGAGTGATGAGAAAACACATGTCATTCAGATGTGTGGGGGCTTGGGTATCCAGAAGAGGCAGAGGAGCTCTTTCCCTTCCATGACTCTTCCCGAATCGGTCAGAGGTTGGCAGTCGACCTAGTTCTACTGCCAGGACCTCGCAACTCCAGGCCAGTCGACCGAACTTCCGCACTTCACCTTTGATCGTGTTTAGACTCCTTCCTCGCTGAAAGTGACTGCTGCTAAGAGCGTCGAGACGAACATGCTAGTTGAGAGGGTGGTCCAACTGATCAATCAGGGCGTCATGGGCATGGATCGGCTGGAAGTATTCCTCAGTCGACGCATCCAGCCTCTCCAGGCCCGTGACCATCCCATGTGGATGTACTCTAGGGGCGACGACACTGCTCGGGTCCATCCAGAGGAAGTGCCAGCTAAGATGGTGGCCATGTGGTTCAAGAGCATTACAGGCAACAAGGACAACTCCGGAGGAGCTAGGAGAGTCGATCCCTTCAGGGACAGCAATCTGCCAGACAAGGTGTGTCTTCCGTAGCCGACTGTTATTGGGTATATATTCCGACTGCTCTTGAACCCGACTGACTTTTACTCAACTTCTTGTCTTGTAGGTTTTTACTGAGATGTACTCGATGCCCAATGGTGAACAAGTTCTGGAGCAGGGCCAGGAGGGAGAGAACAGCGCGGAGGAGAGCGGCGAATGGGAATCTTCGGACGAAGAAGATGAGGAGGAAAGCGAGGAGTCGGACAACGAAGAAGCGGTCGACTCGCTGCCTCGCTCAGAACGTCAATCCAAGCAACATCATGACCGAGTGGGCGGGCGTGGTAAAAACGTGGCCCCAAGCACCCAAACGCATAAGTGCACTCGGACGTCGACTCCGGAGCCAACAGAAAAAGTCGCCAAGCAGCCCAAGGTTGCTCCTCCAAAAGCTCGGAAGACTCTGCCCAGGATCATGATGGATGTTCCTGTTGCCTCTGGGTGAGTATCCTTTCTGTGTTTACCTCTACCGACTGATTCTTCTGCTCTGACCGAACGAAGAGTGCACCTTTCCAACCCGACCTCAGCCGTGACTGACATGGACGTTAACAAGGCCCCAGGAGATGAGGAGACCGATGACGCGGCCACCTCCCAAGCTGGTAAGTCCATTCGACCAAAACTTATTTTGTCGATTGAGTTGTCGGTCAGTTGAATCTCTGATGTTCTCTTTTTGCTGCAGCTCCACAAGACATTGTCGTGCTTCCCGATGATGAAGAAGAAGAAGTGCCTCTGAAGGAGAGGAGGAGGACAAGCAAGGGCTCGAGTGGGAGAGGGCTTGAAGTTCAAGTCCCTCAGTCGACGCCGGTGCTTGAGGCGGTGGTCGAGCGATCCGGAGATCTGGTTCGGACCAACGTCACATTCGCCGATCCGCTGATGACTGATTGCCCATCAGGGTCGACTGCTCCGACTCCTGTCGCTCCAGTGCAACTCCATGTGTCTGACCCAGTGGCTGCTTCAACCGCTCTGGCGCCATCACTCTTTGCTACATACCAAACTCCAGACGACTCACCAAGTGCCATCAGGGAGGCTCTTCGCCAGGTGAATCTTGTTATGGAGCACGTGAAGGTGATGCACGAGGCCAGTCAGGTGGCCTATAATGCCAGCACGACTCTGTAGACCAATGTTAAGGTCAGTTACCTCCCGACTGAACTTTTGAATCATGAAAAACTGTCGATGTAGCTTTGCTGCCCATATGTGCATCTACTATCATGGGTCTGTGTTGCATATCCGATCACCCACTGGGGTGTGCCTGCCTTGGAGTTTAACAGGTCTTCTACTCCACTCGACTCATGTTGAGTCAAGTGTTTTCTCTGAACCAGTGGGGGCACACATAGTGCACCCACTGGGTGTAGTCCCCGAGACCACGGTCGACTGCTGGCAGTCGGCTGGGGTCTGAGAATCTACTTTTTTTTACTCATGCTGGGCAGACCATGCTGAGTGTTGATCCAAACTAATGGGGGCACGCTAAGTGCACCCACTGGGTGTAGTCCCCGAGACTACTGTTGAAAGTTTGATTCGGCAGTAGTCTTAGAGTGACTTTCACTGGGATTGTCTTTTGTTTCTGTCGACTGATATATATCTGTTGCTGACTGCAGAGGTCTTGTGATCTTGGGGCTCAACTTTCTGAGTTGAACAAGAAGGTAGTCAGCCTCTATCTTGATCTTGAACTAGCGAAGAAGAACCTCAAGGCTGCTCAGGAAGAAACGACCATCATGGGAGGTAACCAATCATCACCTGTCCACCTTGTGACTCACGCCTCTCAGTGCTTTTTCCTTTCAGTCTCTTTGAACTGAGTGATTTCACATGAACAGATGTGCGTAGTGAAAACCGTTAGCTTCAAGCTCATCTGAAGAGTGTTGTTTCTTTAGAGAAAATGAAGGGGGCTCTGGAGAAGAAGGATCTGGATCTTGCTACTGCTTAGAAGGAGGCGCGAGAGAAGACAGCGCTTGCGGACAAGAAGCTGGCTTCAGTCGGCAAATTGGAAGAGGAGAACTCGAAGCTGAACACTGCCATCTCTGCGCCCCATCGGGAGGTTGAGCAACTGAAGAAGGACAAGGAGAACTTAACCAATGAAATCGGAAGCCTCAAAGCCAAGACGAGTGAGCTGGAGTCCTATCTGGGACAACTTGCTGCCAAATTGGTCCTGAAGCTTGAAGGTATCATCGTTCGACTGATTAGTTGCCGTCAATTGGAATTTTTTGTTATAATACCGACTCACCATTTTTTCTGATTGTGCAGAACTTTGCCAGGACTTTGAGGCTAAGACTAGGCGGGTTGAGACGGGTCTCGACCCCATCAATTGTCCTGTTAAAAATGATGTTGCGATGAACTTGTTGTGGTTTGAATCACGCATGGACAGTGTTGTTGCTTATCTGGCTCGACTGAAGGCGGGGATGACTCGGGTTGATGCCGAACTCTGGCCTCAGGCGGAACTTTCACAAGATTTCGAGTCGCTGATGACTCGACTGAATCAGATCCCTCGCCGAGTGCAGGAATGGAAGAAATCATCTGCTCGTTGTGGCACTGACGTTGCCCTGTCATTGGTCCGAGTGCACTGCAAAGACGCCAGAGAAGACAAGCTAGCGGCCCTCAAGGTTGCGAATACTAAGAAGCACACCTTCCAGTGCTTCATGGACACCTTCCTTGAGGCTGCCACTCGCATTGCAACAACATTGACCTTGACAGTTTTTGTGATCCAGCAAGCCCCTCTCTCCTGATGAGTAATTGAAAAACATTATGCCCCATACTTATTTGCCTCGGAATGCCGAGTTATCGTGTAATCGTTAAACTCTTTCAGGCTTGATGCCTGAGTACTCTTGTCTGCTGCAGTTCTGAAATTTTGCGGGGTTTATCCGAATTTGGATTTCTTTGAATATCGTGGCCTTTGCTCAGTTTCTTACACTGTTTCTGATTGTCCCTCGGTTCCGAGTGGATTTGATTTTCTCACCCTTTGCCGAATGAAAGTACATTGTACATGTGACGGAGCTCAAACGCGGTGTTCAGCTGTCACTTCGTAATCCTCGATGATAGGGACAGAACATTGTATTTGTGGCGTAGCTCAGAGGTGGTGCTTTGTCGATGCCTCGTCGTCCTTGCGGATAGGGACGGAACATTGTATTTGTGGCATAGCTCAGAGGTGGTGCTCAATCGACGCCTCGTCGTCCTTGCGGATCGGGTTGGAGCGCACATAGAACTTATGGTGCAGCTCTGAGGAGGAGGTCGCAGTCGACATGTACCTCGTCGTCCTTGCGGATCGGGATGGAGCATATGGCTAAGTCCCCGAGTGAGAAGATCGGTTCTTACTCTGAATGTATTCTTAAACTTTGGCGAGTGCGGGACTGCATCTAAGCCCCCCGAGTGAGAGAATTGCTCACCACTCGGTAGGATTTTTTACACTTAGACGAGTGCGGGACTGCAGCTAAGCCCCCGAGTGAGAGGATTGCTCCCCACTCGGTAGGATTTTTTAAACTTAGGCGAGTGCGGGACTGCAGCTAAGCCCCCGAGTGAGAGGATTGCTCACCACTCGGCAAGATTTTTTTAAACTTAAGCGAGTGCGGGACTGCAGCTAAGCCCCCGAGTGAGAGGATTGCTCACCACTCGGTAGGATTTTTTAAACTTAGGCGAGTGTGGGACTGCAGCTAAGCCCCCGGGTGAGAGGATTCCTCGCCACTCGGTAGGATTTTTTTAAACTTAGGCGAGTACTGGACTGTAGCTAAGCCTCCGAGTGAAAGGATTGCTAGCCACTCGGTAGGATTTTTCAACTTAGGCGAGACAGATTCGTAGCTAAGCCCCCGAGTGAGAGGCTTGCTCACCACTCGGTAGGATTTTTAAACTTAGGCGAGTATTGGACAATAGCTAAGCCTCCGAGTGAGAGGATTGCTCGCTAGTCAGTAGAATTTTTTAAACTTGGGCAAGTACTGTACTACAGCTATGCCTCCGAGTGAGAGGATTGCTCGCCACTCGGTAGGATTTTTTCAACTTACGCGAGACAGATTCGCAGCTAAGCCCCCGTGTGAGAGGCTTGCTCACTACTTGGTAGGATTTTTTTAAAACTTAGGCGAGTACTGGATTGCAGCTAAGCCTCCGAGTGAGAGGATTGCTCGCCACTCGGTAGGATTTTTTCAATTTAGGCGAAACAGATTCGCAGCTAAGCCCCCGAGTGAGAGGCTTGCTCACCACTCGGTAGGATTTTTTTAAACTTTAGGCGAAACGGATTCGCAGCTAAGGCACCCACTAGGGATTTAGAACATGTAAACAAGGAACAACAATCATTCAGGAGACTGTAAAATTGTGTCTTTGATAATCAAAGTAGAAGGTATTTCTTATTACATTTCAACAGTCTGAATGCTTAAGTGTAAAAGGCGCAGAGCAGCTCCGCATTCCAAGTGTGTCGCTCATCTTTATTGTGCTCGGTGTTGTAAAGACGGTATGCTCCATTGTGGAGCACTTTGGTGACAATGAAGGGGCCTTCCCAAGCAGGAGAGAGCTTGTGTGGTTTCTGCTGGTCCACCCGAAGAACCAAGTCTCCCTCCTGAAATGTCCGACCCCTCACGTTTCTGGCATGGAATTAACGTAGCTCTTGCTGATAAATGGTCGACTGGATCAAGGCCATCTCTCTTTCCTCTTCCAGGAGATCGACTGCATATTGCCGAGCCTGTTCTGCTTCATCTTCTGAGAAAAGTTCGACTCGGGGTGCATTGTGAAGAAAGTCACTCGGAAGTACAGCTTCAGCTCCATAGACTAAGAAGAATGGAGTTCGGCTAGTAGACCGATTAGGAGTTGTCCTCAATCCCCAAAGTACTAATGGAAGTTCATCGACCCAGGCGCCTGCTGCATGATTGAGGTCACACATCAATCGGGGTTTCAGTCCTTTGAGAATCAATCCATTTGCTCTTTTAGCTTGTCCATTCGACCGAGGATGGGCGACTGAAGCATAGTCAACCCTAGTGCCTTGGGAAGCACAAAAGGCTATGAACTTGTCAGAATCGAAGTTCAGCCCATTATCAGTGATGATGCTGTGCGGAACACCATATCTAAATGTTAATTCTCTGATGAAACTAACAGTTGTACTTGCTTCAAGGTTTCTGATGGGATTGGCTTCAATCCATTTGGTGAACTTGTCGACTGCTACAAGCACATGGGTAAAGCCACTCCTGCCAGTCCTCAGAGGTCCAACCATATCTAATCCCCAGACAGAAAAAGGCCAGACGAGTGGAATAGTTTTCAGAGATGACGCAGGTTTATGCGACATGTTAGAGTAAAACTGACAGCCTTCACATTTGTCTACTATTTCTTTCGCCATCTCGTTGGCATGTGGCTAGTAAAATTCGGCTCGGTATGCTTTGGCCACGATGGTCCGAGAGGACGCATGGTGACCACAGGTCCCCGAGTAAATATCATTGAGAATCATTCGGCCTTCTTCTGGCATGATGCATTTATGGCTGACTCTAGTTACACTTTCTCTAAAAAACTGTCCTCTTATCACAGTAAAGGCTTTGGATCATCGGACGATCTGTCGAGCCTCTTCTTCATCCTCTGGAAGTTCTTTCCTAAGAATGTATGCAATGTATGGCACTGTCCAGTCGGGAGTGATGACCAACACCTCCATGATCAAGTCGACCACGGCTGGGACTTCGACTTCAGTCGGATCTATGGCACTCTTAGGCTGTGGGGGCTCTTCAGTGAAAGGATCTTCCTGAACTGAAGGTGCATGAATATGTTCCAAAAACACATTGCTGGGAATGGTCTCTCTCTTGGATCCTATCTTTGCCGAGTCATCTGCAGCTTGATTTTTCAGTTGGGGTATATGGTGAAGCTCCAACCCCTCAAACTTCTTTTCCAACTTTCTTACTGCGTTGCAATAACCAGTCATAGCCGGGCTCCTGACATCCCGCTCTTTCATTACATGATTAACCACCAAATTTGAGTCACCGTAGACCATGAGGCGATGGACGCCGAGTGAAATGGCCATACGCAACTCATATAAAAGTGCTTCATATTCAGCTTCATTGTTGGAGGAATCAAAATGAATCTGGAGAACATAGCTGAGCTTGTCCCCACAGAGGGATACCAATACCACCCCAGCACCGAAACCATTCAGCATCTTGGATCCATCGAACAACATGGTCCAATGCTTCGAGTGAACCTGGGTCGGTAGTTGCTGCTCAATTCACTTGGCAAGGAAATCTGCAATTGATTGGGACTTGGTAGCTTTCTTTGCCTCAAACATGATATCCAATGGATGGAGTTCAATTGCCCATTTTGCCACTCGACTAGTTGCATCTCTGTTGTTCAGAATTTCAGATAATGGTGCATCACTGACGACTGTAATGGAGCGATCAGAGAAATAGTGTGCAACCTTCTTCATGTTCATGTAGATTCCATAAACAAGCTTCTGATAATGTGGATATCTCTACTTGGATGGAGTCAAAACTTCAGAAAGATAATACACTGGGTGCTGAACTTTATAGGCTTTTCCTTCTTCCTCCCATTGGCTTTTTAATGGTGGAATTCGCAAGGTGCAAATTTAAAGAGCAATCATCAAGATCATGGAAACCTAGAATATCACATAAAGTTTTCGGAATCGTGGAAACACTAGCACCCAAATCACACAAAGCAAAACACTCATGATCTTTAATTTTAATCTTTATAGTAGGTTCCCACTCATCATTAAGTTTTCTAGGTATAGAAACTTCCAAATTAATTTTTTCATCATAAGATTGCATCAAGGCATAAACGATATGTTTAGTAAAGCTTTATTTTGACTATAAGCATGAGGAGAATTAACAATGGATTGCAACAAGGAAATACAACCTTCTAAAGAACAATTATCATAATCAAATTCCTTGAAATCCGAGATAGTGGATTCAATCCTATTTAAAGTCATGACCCCTCCAATCCCACTTTTACCAAATTTAGCATCAAGATCTAAAAACTCCGAATTATTGGGACGCCTTCTAACTAAAGTTGACTCATCTCCAGTCCCATTATTATTAAGATTCATATTGCAAAACAAAGATCTAATAGGAGACACATCAATAACTTTAAGATCTTCATCATTATTTTCAAGGAAACTAGAAGAACACGCCTTTACAAAGCAATCTTTCTTAGCACGCAATCTAGCGGTTCTTTCCTTGCACTCATCAATGGAAATTCTCATTGCTTTGAGAGACTCATTGATATCATGCTTAGGAGGGGTAGATCTAAGATTAATAGAATCAACATCAAGCGAAAGTCTATCAACGTTCCTAGCCAAATCATCAACTTTGAGCAATTTTTCTTCAAGCAAAGCATTAAAACTCTTTTGAGAAATCATATATTCTTTCACACTATTCTCAAAATCAGAGGGCATCTTATTAAAATTACCATAAGAATTATTGTAGGAATTTCCATAATTATTAGAGGAATTACTAGGGAACGATCTAGAATTAAAGTTTCCTCTATAAGCATTGTTTCCAAAACTATTCCTACCAACAAAATTCACATCCATAGATTCATTATTATTCTCAATCAAAGTAGACAATGGCATATCATTGGGATCAAGACGAGTATTTTAGTAGCAAATAACTTCATAAGTTCATCCATCTTTCCACTCAAAACATTAATATCTTCTATAGCATGCACTTTTTTACTACAAGATCTTTCGGTGTGCCATTGAGAATAATTAGCCATAATATTATCAAGAAGTATTGTAGCATCTCCTAACGTGATTTCCATAAACGTGCCTCCCGCGGCCGAATCTAAAAGATTTCTAGAAGCAAAGTTCAAACCGGCATAAAATTTTTATATGATCATCCATAAATTCAAACCATGAGTAGGGCAATTGCGAATCATCAATTTCATTCTTTCCCAAGATTGGGCAACATGCTCACTATAAAGTTGTTTAAAACTCATAATATCGTTCCTAAGAGTGATGATCTTAGCGGGAGGAGAATACTTAGAGATTAAAGCATCTTTGCACTTGTTCCAAGAATCAATACTATTTTTAGGCAAAGACGAAAACCAAACTTTAGCACGATCTCTAAGTGCAAACGGAAATAACTTCAATTTAACAATATCGTTATCCATATCTTTCTTGTTTTGCATATCACACAAATCAACAAAGTTGTTTAGATGAGTAGTGGCATCTTCACTAGGAAGGCCGACGAATTGATCTTTCATAACAAGATTCAGCAAAGTAGTATTGATTTCACAAGACTCAACATCATTAAGGGGAGCAATCGGAGTACTAAGGAAATCATTATTATTGGTATTGGGGAAATCACACAATTAGGTATTATCTTGCGCCATGGCGACAAGTAATCCAACACACAAGCCAATAGAAAAAGGCAAGCGAAAAAGAGGGGAGAAGATTGGGAAAGAGAGGAAGAATAAAACGGCAAGGGTGAAGTGGGGGAGAGGAAAACGAGAGGCAAATGTCAAATAATGTAAATGCGAGGGAGATGAGTTTGTGATGGGTACTTGGTATGTCTTGACTTGAGCGAAGACCTCCCGGGCAACGGCGCCAGAAATTCTTCTTGCTACGTCTTGAGCTTGCGTTGGTTTTCCTTGAAGAGGAAAGGGTGATGCGGCAATAGTAGCGTAAGTATTTCCCTCAGTTTTTGAGAAGCAAGGTATCAATCCAGTAGGAGGCTCCTTAGAAGTCCCACGCACCTAGACAAACAAACAAAGAACTCACAACCAACGCAATTAAGGGGTTGGCAATCCCTTCACGGCCACTTGCGAAAGTGAGATCTGATAGAGATAGTATGATAAGATAAATATATTTTTGGTATTTTATAATATAGATGCGAAAAGTAAAGATGCAAATAAAAGTAGATTGAAAGCTTATATGATAAAAGATAGACCTGGGGGCCATAAGTTTCACTAGTGGCTTCTCTCAAGATAGCATAAGTATTATGACGGGTGAACAAATTACTGTCGAGCAATTGATAGAAAAGCCAATAATTATGAGATTATCTAGGCATGATCATGTATATAGGCATCACGTCCGTGACAAGTAGACCGACTCCTGCCTGCATCTACTACTATGACTCCACACATCGACCGCTATCCAGCATGCATCTAGAGTATTAAGTTCATAAGAACAGAGTAACGCATTAAGAAAGATGACATGATGTAGAGGGATAAACTCAAGCAATATTATATAAACCCCATCTTTTTATCCTCGATGGCAACCATACAATACGTGCCTTGCAACCCCTGCTGTCACTCGGTAAGGACACCGCAAGATTGAACCCAAAGCTAAGCACTTCTCCCATGGCAAGAAAGATCAATCTAGTAGGCCAAACCAAACTGATAATTCAAAGAGACTTGCAAAGATAACTCAATCATATATAAAAGAATTCAGAGGAGATTCAAATATTTCTCATAGATAAATTTGATCATAAACCCACAATTCATCGGATCTCGACAAACACACCGCAAAAAGAGTTACATCCAATAGATCTCCACAAGAGAGGGGGAGAACATGGTATTGAGATCCAAAAAGAGAAAAGAAGCCATCTAGCTAATAACTATGGACCCGAAGGGGCTATGGTGTTGATGTAAAAGCCCTCCATGGTCGATTCCCCCTCCGGCGGAGCGCCGGCGAAGGCTCCAAAATGGGATCTCGCGGATACAGAAGGTTACAGCGGTGGAAATTGTTTTTCGTTGGCTCCCTGGATGTTTTCGGGGTACATGGGTATATATAGGAGGAAGAAGTACATCGGTGGCCCCCGAGGGGCCCAGGAGACAAGGGCGCGCCCAGAGGGGGTGGGCGCGCCCTCCAATCTCCTGGCCGCCTCGATCGCTTCTTGACTTGCACTCCAAGTCCTCTGGATCACGTTCGTTCCAAAAATCACGCTCCCGAAGGTTTCATTCCGTTTGGACTCTGTTTGATATTCCTTTTCTTCGAAATACTGAAATAGGCAAAAAAACAGCAATACGGGCTGGGCCTCCGGTTAGTAGGTTAGTCCCAAAAATGAATTAAATGTGTAAAATAAAGCCCATAAACATCCAAAAGGGGTAATATAATAGCATGGAACAATAAAAAATTATAGATACGTTGAAGACGTATCAAGCATCCCTGATGTCTACTACACAACCTTCTTCTTGTAGACGTTGTTGGGCCTGCAAGTGCACAGGTTTGTAGGACAGTAGCAAATTTCCCTCAAGTGGATGACCTAAGGTTTATCAATCCGTGGGAGGCGTAGGATGAAGATGGTCTCTCTCAAACAACCCTGCAACCAAATAACAAAAAGTCTCTTGTGTCCCCAACACACCCAATACAATGGTAAATTGTATAGGTGCACTAGTTCGGCGAAGAGATGGTGATACAAGTGCAATATGGATGGTAGATATAGGTTTTTCTAATCTGAAAATATAAAAACAGCAAGGTAACTAATGGTAAAAGTGAGCGTAAATGGTATTGCAATGATAGGAAACAAGGCATAGGGTTCATACTTTCACTAGTGCAAGTTCTCTCAACAATAATAACATAGATAGATCATATAACAATCCCTCAACATGCAACAAAGAGTCACTCCAAAGCTACTAATAGTGGAGAACATTATCCTTTTTGATCGATCTATTCAAGAGTTCGTAGTAAAATAACATAGAGCTATTCTTTCCGCTCAATCTATCATAGAGTTCATACTAGAATAACACCTTAACACACAAATCAACCAAAACCCTAATGTCACCTAGATACTCCATTGTCACCTCAAGTATCCGTGGGCATGATTATGTGACATGCGTCACACAATCTCAAATTCATCCAACCAACACAAAGTACTTCAAAGAGTGCCCCAAAGTTTCTACCGGAGAGTCAAGAAAACGTGTGCCAACCCCTATGCATAGGTTCATGGGCGGAACCCGCAAGTTGGTCACCAAAACATACATCAAGTGGCACGTGATATCCCATTGTCACCACAGATAAACACGGCAAGACATACATCAAGGGTTCTCAAATCAAAGACTCAATCCGATAAGATAACTTCAAGAGGGAAACTCAATTCATCACAAGAGAGTAGAGGCGGAGAAACATCATAAGATCCAACTATAATAGCAAAGCTCGCGATACATCAACATCGTGCCATAGAGAGAACACGAGAGAGAGAGAGATCAAACACATAGCTATTGGTACATACCCTCAGCCCCGAGGGTGAACTACTCCCTCCTCGTCATGGATAGCGCTGGGATGATGAAGATGGCCACCGGTGATGGGTTCCCCCTCCGGCAGGGTGCCGGAACAGCCTCCCGAGAGGTTTTTGGTGGCTACAGAGGCTTGCGGCGGCGAAACTCCCGATCTATCTTTTCCGTGGATGTTTTTAGGGTACGTGGGACTATATAGGCGAAAGAAGTCGGTCGGGGGGTGCTCGAGGGTCCCATGAGACAAGGGGGCGCGCCCAGTAGGGGGGGCTATCTCCTGGCCTCCTCGAGGATCTTCTGACGTGAACTCCAAGTCTCCAGGATCATATTCTTCCAAAAAATCACGCTGCCGAAGGTTTCATTCCGTTTGGACTCCGTTTGATATTCCTTTTCTTCGGAATATAGAAACAGGCAATAAAACAGCAATATGGGCTGGGCCTCCGGTTAATAGGTTAGTCCCAAAAGTAATATAAAAGTGTATAATAAAGCCCGTAATCAATCAAAACATATAATAAAATAGCATGAATGCTTCATAAATTATAGATACGTTGGAGACGTATCAGCATCCCCAAGCTTAATTCCTGCTCGTCCTCGAGTAGGTAAATGATAAAAGAAAGAGTTTATGAAGTGTGAATGCTAGAAGGTGCACAAGTTTGATCAATGATAATTTAAATCACCTTTTCTATCATGATAATATGTCATAACAGTAGTTCATCTCATAAAACTTCTCACGACAAAGTAACAAGCAATTCACATGTCAAAGCATAGACCATAATCTTTCTTGAAAACTAGCAAATTTCATTCATAGTTGTCAAACAATTGCAATTCATCTTATTTTTAGGAATAGCAAACTTCACATACTCAACTATCAAATAGTCTTCTACAATTGCTAATACTCACGCAATACGTGTGGTTATGAAGTCTTAATCGAACACTGAGAAAGATAGGGGCTTATAGTGTTGCCTCCAACGTATTCACCATTGGGTGATGTCAACAATAATAGTTCATGCTAACTTACACCCAATTGGATATATATATCAGGATCACCCCAACACAAAGTGCTTGCCAAAGGATAAAATGAAAAAGGGAAAGGTGAAGATCACCTTGACTCTTGCATAAAGTAAAAGACATAAAGTAAAAGATAGGCCCTTCGCAAAGGGAAGCAGAGGTTGTCAAGCGCTTTTAGGGTTGGATGCACAAAATCTTAATGCGGATGAACGTCACTTTATATTGCCACTTGTATATGGACCTTTATTATGCAGTCCGTCGCTTTTATTGCTTCCATAACAAGATCGTATAAAGCTATTTTCTTCACACCAAAATATCATACATATTTAGAGAACAATTTTTATTGCTTGCACCGATGACAACTTACTGAAGGATCTTACTCAATCCATAGGTAGGTATGGTGGACTCTCATGGCAAAACTGGGTTTAAGGATATTTGGAAGCACAAGTAGTATCTCTACTTGGTGCAAGGAATTTTGGCTAGCAAGAGGGGGAAAGGCAAGCTCCACATGTTTGAATGATCCATGACAATATACTTTAACTGAGATGTCAGAAAACATAAACCATTACGTTGTCTTCCTTGTCCAACATCAAATCTTTAGCATGTCGTACTTAATGAGTGCTCCCAATTATAAAAGATGTCTAGGATATTATATTTATATGTGGAATCTCTCTTCCTTCAATATTCTTTCACGAATTGTTCAAATGACCAATACAATGCTTGCTAACCTTCAATAAATTTACAACCTCTACTTCTTAGATGTGATGTCAATACTCCCCATGGGATAAGCAAATGAGACATATATAATTTCAGATTTATGACAATCAACTCATTCAACCATTTACTCATAGGATATAAGCGAAGCACACGAGTAAATGACAAACTACTCCAAAAAGATATAAGTGAAGATCAATGAGTAGGTAAATAATTATGTAACTATGCGAAGACTCCCTCTCATTTAAGAATTTCAGATCTTGGTGTTGTATTCAAACAGCAAGCAAAACAAAATAAAATGACATTGCAACGATAGCACAACTCATGTGAAGAAGCAAAAACTTAGGCTCAACCGATACTAACCGATAGTTGTTGAAGAAGAAAGGTGGGATGCCTACCGGGGCATCCCCAAGCTTAGATGCTTGAGACTTCTTGAAATATTATCTTGGGGTGCCTTGGGCATCCCCAGGCTTGAGCTTTTGTGTCTCCTTAATTCCTCTCATATCATGGTTTCTCTATTTATCAAAAGCTTCATCCACACCAAACTCAACAAGAACTCGTGAGATAGGTTAGTATAAACCAATGCAAAACCTTATCACTTTCTACTGTAACAAATCACTAAAATTATTATTAAACATTTCATACTAAATGCCTCTGCATATTTGAAACTCCTATCCTCAAATAGAATCATTAAACAAGCAAACATATGCAAACAATGCAAACATAACAGCAATCTGCCAAAACAGTATAGTCTGTAAAGAATGCAAGATTCATCATACTTCCCTAATTCCAAAAATTATGAGAAAAATACTACGCTGTAGAAGATTTATCGGATATCAATATGCAAAAAGTTTCAACATTATATCATTCTCTGACTTTTCTAGGGAATTTTTGCAACAGTGGTAAACTTTCTGTTTTCAAACAGCAACATGTATAGTAGCAAAATAAGCAAGGTAAAGGCTATCCTTGACATTTTTATTGAAAATAAAGATAAAAAACATTATTCTAAATAACAGCAAGTAAATACTAACAAAATAAAATGACGCTCCAAGCAAAACACATATCATGTGGTGAATAAAAATATAGATCTAAGTAAAGTTACCGATGAACGAAGACAAAAGAGGGGATGCCATCCGGGGCATCCCCAAGCTTACGCTCTTGGTTGTCCTTGAATGTTACCTTGGGGTACCTTGGGCATCCCCAAGCTTAGGCTCTTGCCACTCCTTATTCCGTAGTCCATCAAATCTTTACCTAAAACATGAGAACTTCACAACACAAAACTCAACAGAAAACTCGTAAGCTCCGTTAGTATAAGAAAATAAAACCACCACCTAGGTACTGTAATGAACCCATTATAAATTCATATTGGTGTAATATCTACTGTATTCCAACTTCTCTATGGTTCATACCCTCCGATACTACTCATAGATTGAACAAAATAAGCAAACAACACATAGAAAACAGAATCTGTCAAAAACAGAACAGTCTGTAGTAATCTGTATCAAACGTATACTTATGGAACTCCAAATATTATACCAAATTAGTATGTCCTAAGCAATTCGTGTACCAATCCAGAGCAAAAAGAATCAGATCAGAATCATGTTTATGTTAATTAAGAAAACTAATTTACTGGGTGCAAAAGTTTCTGATTTTCAGCAGGATCAACACAACTATCACCGTAAGCTATCCTAAAGGTTTTACTTGGAAATTTATTGAAACAAAAGCAATAAAACATGATTACTACAGTAGCATAATCATGTGTACACACAAAAACAGTAAGGATAAATATTGGGTTGTCACCCAACAAGTGCTTTTCTTTAATGCCTTTTCATCTAGGCATGATGATGACAATGATGCTAACGTAAAAGATAAGAATTGAAACATAATGGGAGCATCATGAAGCATATGACTAGAACATTTAAGCCTAACCCAATTCCTATGCATAGGGATTTTGTGAGCAAACAACTTATGGGAACAATAATCAGCTAGCATGGGAAGGTAAAACAAGCATAACTTCAAGATTTTAAGCACATAGAGAAGAAACTTGATATTATTGCAATTCCTACAAGCATATATTCCTCCCTCATAATAATGTTCAGTAGCATCATGAATGAATTCAACAATATAACCAGCACCTAAAGCATTCTTTTCATGATCTACAAGAATAGAAAATTTACTACTCTCCTCATAAACAAAATTCTTCTCATTCGGAATAGTGGGAGTATCATAAAAGACTTGAATACTATAAATTATTTCCACATTAAAAGAGTAATGTTCAGAAAAAGGGTAATCATAATTATGACAAGTTTTATAAATATAATCCACTACTATTTATAGCATCAGTTTCATCACAATAATCATCATAATTAGCAACTTCGTTCACATCATAATCGATTGAAACCTCTCCCAAGATAGTGGAATTACTAAATAAAGTTGACACTCTTCCAAATCCACTTTCATATTCATCACAATAAAATTCAACATCCTTCAAAATAGTGGGATCACTACTTCCTAAAGTTGACACTCTTCCGAACCCACTTTCATCAATATAATCTTCATAGGTAAGAGGCATATGCTATAATCATAACAACTTTGCATATCAAAACTTGGGATGCTAAAAATATCATCTTCATTAAACATAGCATCCCCATGCTTGGGACAAACATTAATTTCAGAAAATATATTCTCAAATATTTCATCCTCATCAAACATAGCTTCCCCAAGCTTGGGTCTTTTCATATCATAAGCATAATCACTCTCATCATTAATAGTATGGATAGCACCAATAGTACAGAAATTATCATCATCACAATGAGTAGTAGGAGCAACATCATTTGGGAGGGATGCCTTTTACCTTTGTTGCTCCTTCTTTTCCTTTTCTTTTTCACATTATGTGTGGGTTCAACCTTCCTCTTTGAGCTCCTTATTGACGAGATTGGTTGAATAGAAAGCTCCTCCTCGTTACCTGATTCATCATAAGAAATAATAGGAGGCTATTGGGAAGTCCCTTCCCTTTCATTAGTATTCTCACAATCTTCTATTTGCTTTCTTTTCTTCATGTAATTGGCAATATAAGGATTTTCAATGCAATTCACCACACAATACAAATAAATCTTCTCTAGATCAATATCAAGGAATTTCTTATGGGCAAATTCTGGAAGGTCCTTAATTAAACGTTTCAATTCTTCATATCCCAAAAGTAAAATAAGCTCATTGTAATGTGCAAGGGAGATCGAATCATCACAATTTTTGGACACGATTCGATCATGAAACAATTTGCATAGGAGATGTAAATGACCACGTTCATTGCAGAGTTCACAAGTACGGCAAAGGAAATTCAAATTTTTAGCACTCACATTTAGCCTTTCTTGCAACCATTTAGTTTCTAAGTGCTTATGCCTCTTGCAATACATATCTTCTCTATTTGGTGTGTTCATGCAAACATGCACTCCACAAAAGTTGACATGCTTATAAGAGATATTTTCATCATGACTAGAGCAATCATCATTAGTACTATGGATATTCAAGGAGTTCATACTAACAATATTGCAATCATGCTCATCATTCAAAGATTTAGTACCGAGCATTTTAATGCATTCTTCTTCTAGCACTTGAGCACAATTTTCCTTTCCATCAAACTCACAAAAGATATTAAAAAGACGAAGCATATGAGACAAACACAAATCCATTTTTTTGTAGTTTTCTTTTATAAACTAAACTAGTGATAAAACAAGAAACAAAAAGATTCGATTGCAAGATCTAAAGATCTACCTTCAAGCACTCACCTCCCCGGCAATGGCGCCAGAAGAGAGCTTGATGTCTACTACACAACCTTCTTCTTGTAGACGTTGTTGGGCCTGCAAGTGCACAGGTTTGTAGGACAGTAGCAAATTTCCCTCAAGTGGATGACCTAAGGTTTATCAATCTGTGGGAGGCGTAGGATGAAGATGGTCTCTCTCAAACAACCCTGCAACCAAATAACAAAAAGTCTCTTGTGTCCCCAACACACCCAATACAATGGTAAATTGTATAGGTGCACTAGTTCGGCGAAGAGATGGTGATACAAGTGCAATATGGATGGTAGATATAGGTTTTTGTAATCTGAAAATATAAAAACAGCAAGGTAACTAATGGTAAAAGTGAGCGTAAATGGTATTGCAATGATAGGAAACAAGGCATAGGGTTCATACTTTCACTAGTGCAAGTTCTCTCAACAATAATAACATAGATAGATCATATAACAATCCCTCAACATGCAACAAAGAGTCACTCCAAAGCCACTAATAGCGGAGAACAAACGTAGAGATTATGGTAGGGTACAAAACCACCTCAAAGTTATCCTTTTTGATCGATCTATTCAAGAGTTCGTAGTAAAATAACATAGAGATATTCTTTCCGCGCGATCCATCATAGAGTTCATACTAGAATAACACCTTAAGACACAAATCAACCAAAACCCTAATGTCACCTAGATATTCCATTATCACCTCAAGTATCCGTGTGCATGATTATACGATATGCGTCACACAATCTCAAATTCATCCAACCAACACAAAGTACTTCAAAGAGTGCCCCAAAGTTTCTATCGGAAAGTCAAGAAAACATGTGCCAACCCCTATGCATAGGTTCATGGGCGGAACCCGCAAGTTGGTCACCAAAACATACATCAAGTGGCACGTGATATCCCATTGTCACCACAAATAAACACGGCAAGACATACATCAAGTGTCCTCAAATCAAAGACTCAATCCGATAAGATAACTTCAAGAGGGAAACTCAATTCATTACAAGAGAGTAGAGGGGGAGAAACATCATAAGATCCAACTATAATAGCAAAGCTCGCGATACATCAACATCGTGCCATAGAGAGAACACGAGAGAGAGAGAGAGAGAGATCAAACACATAGCTACTGGTACATACCCTCAGCCCCGAGGGTGAACTACTCCCTCCTCATCATGGATAGCACCGGGATGATGAAGATGGCCACCGGTGATGGGTTCCCCCTCCGGCAGGGTGCCGGAACAGGCTCCCGAGAGGTTTTTGGTGGCTACAGAGGCTTGCGGTGGTGAATCTCCCGATTTATCTTCTCCGTGGATGTTTTTAGGGTACGTGGGACTATATAGGCGAAAGAAGTCGGTCGGGGGGGTGCTCGAGGGGCCCACGAGACAGGGGGCGCGCCCAATAGGGGGGGCGCACCCCCCTATCTCCTGGCCTCCTCGAGGATCTTCTGACGTGAACTCCAAGTCTCCAGGATCATATTCTTCCAAAAAAATCACGCTGTCGAAGGTTTCATTCCGTTTGGACTCCGTTTAATATTCCTTTTCTTCGAAATACTGAAACAGGCAATAAAACAGCAATATGGGTTGGGCCTCCGGTTAATAGGTTAGTCCCAA
This sequence comes from Triticum aestivum, assembly GCF_018294505.1. Classification (NCBI taxonomy): domain Eukaryota; kingdom Viridiplantae; phylum Streptophyta; class Magnoliopsida; order Poales; family Poaceae; genus Triticum; species Triticum aestivum. The sequence goes on from NC_057813.1 coordinate 333,061,993, forward strand.
AAGTAATATAAAAGTGTATAATAAAGCCCGTAATCATTCAAAACAGATAATAAAATAGCATGAATGCTTCATAAATTATAGAGACGTTGGAGACGTATCAATCCCCAAGCTTAATTCCTGCTCGTCCTCGAGTAGGTAAATGATAAAAACAGAATTTTTGATGTGGAATGCTACCTAGCATAATTCTCAATGTGATTTTCTTTATTGTGGCATGATTGTTTAGATCCAAATGATTCAAGATAAAAGCTTATAAAACATAAAAAATAATAATGCTTTGAAGCATACTAACAAATAATCATGTCCTATCAAAATAGCATAGCCAAAGAAATATTATCCCTACAAAATCATATATTTAGGCGATGCTTCATTTTCATTACACAAAATACTCCCATCATGCACAACCCCGGTTTCAGCCAAGCAATTGGTTCATACTTTTTAACGCGCTTCAGCTTTTTCAACTCTTACGCAATACATGAGCGCAAGCCATGGACATAGCACTATGGTGTTATATGGTGGTGGTTGTGCGGGCAAAAAGGGAGAAGATAGTCTCACATCAACTAGGCGTATCAATGGGCTATGGAGATGCCCATCAATAGATATCAATGTGAGTGAGTAGGGATTGCCATGCAACGGATGTACTAGAGCTATAAATATATGAAAGCTCAACAAAAGAAACTAAGTGGGTGTGCATCCAACTTGCTTGCTCACGAAGACCTAGGGCATTTTGAGGAAGCCCATCATTGGAATACACAAGCCAAGTTCTATAATGAAAAATTCCCACTTAGTATATGAAAGTGACAACATAGGAGACTCTCTATCATGAATATCATGGTGCTACTTTGAAGCACAAGTGTGGAAAAGAGATAGTAGCATTGTCCCTTCTCCCTTTTTCTCTCATTTTCTTTCTTTTTTCTTTTTTTCTTCTTTTTTTTCTTTTGCCTTTCTTTTTTTTCTTTTTGGCCTTTCTTTTTTTTTAAGTCCAAAGTCTCATCCCGACTTGTGGGGGGATCATAGTCTTCATCATCCTTTCCTCACTGAGACAATGCTCTAATAATGAAGATCATCACACTTTTACTGATTTACAACTCAAGAATTACAACTCAAAACTAGAACAAGATATGACTCTATATGAATGCCTTCAGATGTGTACCGGGATATGCAATGAATCAAGAGGGACATGTATGAAAATTATGAAGGTGGCTTTGCCACAAATACGATGTCAACTACATGATCATGCAAAGAGCAATATGACAATGATGAAGTGTGTCATAATAAATGGAACAGTGGAAAGTTGCATGGCAATATATCTCGGAATGGCTATGGAAATACCATAATAGGTAGGTGTGGTGGCTGTTTTGAGGAAGGTAAATAATGGGTGCATGATACCAGCGAAAGTTGCGCGGTATAATAGAGGCTAGCAAAGTGGAAGGGTGAGTGTGCGTATATCCATGGTCTCACATTAGTCATAAAGAACTCATATACTTGTTGCAAAAGTCTACTTGCCCTCGAAGCAAAGTACTACTACGCATGATCCTAGGGGAAGGGTTGGTAGGAGTCAACCATCACGCGATCCTGACCTCCACTCATAAGGAAGACAATTAAAAGAGCACCTCATGCAACAAATTTGTCACACAACTTTTACCATACGTGCATGCTACGGGACTTGCCAACTTCAACACAAGTATTTCTCAATTACATAATTACCCACTAGCATGACTCTAACATTACCACCTCTATATCTCAAAACAATTACCAAGCATCAAATTGATCCTAGTGTTTTATGCACTTTATATGATAGTTTTTATTATACCCAACTTGGATGCTCATCATTCTAGGACCAAATCTATAACCATAGCAAATACCATCCTGTTCTAAAAGACTCTCAAAATAATTTAAGTGAAGCATGAGAGACTAGCAATTTCTTCAAAATTAAGCCACCGTTGTGCTCTAAAAGATATAAGTGAAGTACTAGAGCAAAAACTATCAAGCTCAAAAGATATAAGTGAAGCACATAGAGTATTCTAATAAATTCTAATCAAGTGGGCTTCTCTCAAAAGGTGTGTACAGCAAGGATGATTTTGGTAAACTAAAAAGCAAATAGTAATATCATACACGACGCTCCAAGCAAAACACATATCATGTGACGAATAAAAATATAGCTCCAAGTAAAGTTACCAATGAACGAAGACGAAAGAGGGGATGCCTTCCGGGGGCATCCCCAAGCTTAGGCTTTTGGCTACTCTTGAATATCTTGGGCTGCCATGGGCATCCCCAAGCTTAGGCTCTTGCCACTCTTTGTTCCATAGTCCATCAAATCTTTACCCAAAACTTGAAAACTTCACAACACAAAACTCAACAGGAAATATCATATGCTCTGTTGGTGAAAGAAAACAAAACCACCACATAAGGTACTGTAATGAACTCATTCTTTATTTATTTTGGTGTTAAACCTACTGTATTCCAAGTTCTCTATGGTTCATAACACTTAATACTATCCATAGATGCATCAAAATAAGCAAACAACACACGAAAAACAGAATCTGTCAAAAACAGAACAGTCTGTAGCAATCTGTAACTAACGCAAACTTATGGAACTTTAAAAATCCTAACAAAATAGGAAGTCCTGGGAAATTTGTCTATTGGTCAGCAGCAAAACGAATAAACGCCAAATCACGTTTCTGTGATTTAACAAAACTAATTTCGTGCGTGCAAAGTTTCTGTTTTACAGCAGAATCAAGTTAACTATCACCATAGGTTATCCTATAGGTTCTACTTGGCACAAACACTAATTAAAACATAAAAGCACATCTAAACAGAAGGTAGATGCAAAATTTATTACTAAACATAAACAAAAACAAAAAAACACAAATAAAATTGGATTGCCTCCCAACTAGCTCTATCGTTTAACGCCCCAAGCTAGGCATAAAAGCGAAGATAGATCTAAGTAGTGCCATCTTTGGCACTCAATTCATAAGTAGATCGCATGATAGATTCATAAGGTAATTTAACTTTCTTTCTTGGAAAGTGCTCCATGCCTTTCCTTAAGGGAAAATTGAATTTAATATTCCCTTCCTTCATATCAATAATCGCGCCAATCGTTCTAACGAAAGGTCTACCAAGAATAATAGGGCAAGAAAGATTGCAATCTATATCAATAACGATAAAATCTACGGGCACAAAATTTATATTTGCAACAATGAGAACATCATTGATCCTTCCCATTGGCTTTTTAATGGTGGAATCCGCAACGTGCAAATTTAAAGAGCAATCATCAAGATCATGGAAACCTAGAATATCACATAAAGTTTTCGGAATTGTGGAAACACTACACCCGAATCACACAAAGCAAAACACTCATGATCTTTAATTTTAATCTTCATAGTAGGTTCCTACTCATCATTAAGTTTTCTAGGTATAGAACCTTCCAACTTAAGTTTTTCATCATAAGATTGCATCAAGGCATCAATGATATGTTTGGTAAAAGCTTTATTTTGACTATAAGCATGAGGAGAATTAACAACGGATTACAACAAGGAAATGCAACCTTCTACAGAACAATTATCATAATCAAATTCCTTGAAATCCGAGATAGTGGGTTCAATGCTCTTTAAAGTAATGACCTCTCCAATCCCACTTTTACCAAATTTAGCATTAAGATCTAAAAACTCCGAATTATTGGGACGCCTTCTAACTAAAGTTGACTCATCTTCAGTCCCATTATTATTAAGATTCATATTGAGAAACAACGATCTAATAGGATACACATCAATAACTTTAAGATCTTCATCATTATTTTCAAGGAAACTAGAAGAACACACCTTTACAAAGCAATCTTTCTTAGCACGCAATCTAGCGGTTCTTTCCTTGCACTCATCAATGGAAATTCTCATTGCTTTGAGAGGCTCATTGATATCATGCTTAGGAGGGGTAGATCTAAGTTTAAGAGAATCAACATCAAGCGAAAGTCCATCAACGTTCCTAGCCAAATCATCAACTTTGAGCAATTTTTCTTCAAGCAAAGCATTAAAATTCTTTTGAGAAATCATAAATTCTTTCACACTATTCTCAAAATCAGAGAGCATCTTATTAAAATTGCCATAAGAATTATTGTAGGAATTTCCGTAAGTATTAGAGGAATTACTAGGGAACGATCTAGAATTAAAGTTTCCTCTATAAGCATTGTTTCCAAAACTATTCCTACCAACAAAATTCACATCCATAGATTCATTATTATTCTCAATCAAAGTAGACAAAGGCATATCATTGGGATCAAGACGAGTATTTTTAGTAGCAAATAACTTCATAAGTTCATCCATCTTTCCACTCAAAACATTAATTTCTTCTATAGCATGCACTTTTTTTACTACAAGATCTTTCGGTGTGCCATTGAGAATAATTAGCCATAATATTATCAAGAAGTTTTGTAGCATCTCCTAACGTGATTTCCATAAATGTGCCTCCCGTAGCCGAATCTAAAAGATTTCTAGAAGCAAAGTTCAAACCGGCATAAAATTTTTGTATGATCATCCATAAATTCAAACCATGAGTAGGGCAATTGCGAATCATCAATTTCATTCTTTCCCAAGATTGGGCTACATGCTCATGATCAAGTTGTTTAAAATTCATAATATCGTTCCTAAGAGTGATGATCTTAGCGGGAGGAAAATACTTAGAGATTAAAGCATCTTTGCACTTGTTCCAAGAATCAATGCTATTTTTAGGCAAAGAACAAAACCAAACTTTAGCACGATCTCTAAGTGAAAACGGAAATAACTTCAATTTAACAATATCGTTATCAGTATATTTCTTCTTTTGCATATCACACAAATCAACAAAGTTGTTTAGATGAGTAGCGGCATCTTCACTAGGAAGGCCGGCGAATTGATCTTTCATAACAAGATTCAGCAAAGTAGTATTGATTTCACAAAACTCGACATCATTAAGAGGAGCAATCAGAGTACTAAGGAAATCATTATTATTGGTATTGGAGAAATCACACAATTTGGTATTATCTTGCGCCATGGCTGTGACGCCCCCGATTCAATCGTACACTAATCATGCACGCAAATGTGTACGATCAAGATCAGGGACTCACGGGAAGATATCACAACACAACTCTACAAATAAAATAAGTCATACAAGCATCATAATACAAGCCAGGGGCCTTGAGGGCCCGAATACAAGTGCTCGATCATAGACGAGTCAGCGGAAGCAACAATATCTGAGTACAGACATAAGTTAAACAAGTTTGCCTTAAAAAGGCTAGCACAAACTGGGATACAGATCGAAAGAGGCGCAGGCCTCCTGCCTGGGATCCTCCTAAACTACTCCTGGTCGTCGTCAGCGGGCTGCACGTAGTAGTAGGCACCTCCAGTGTAGTAGGGGTCGTCGTCGACGGTGGCGTCTGGCTCCTGGACTCCAGCATCTGGTTGCGACAACCAGAAAGAAAGGAAAAGGGGAAAAAGGGGGAGAAAGCAACCGTGAGTACTCATCCAAAGTACTCGCAAGCAAGGAACTACACTACATATGCATGGGTATATGTGTAAGGAGGCCATATCAGTGGACTGAACTGCAGAATGCCAGAATAAGAGGGGGATAGCTAATCCTGTCGAAGACTACGCTTCTGGCAGCCTCCGTCTTGCAGCATATAGAAGAGAGTAGATTGAAGTCCTCCAAGTAGCATCTCCAAGTAGCATCTCCAAGCATCTCCAGTAGCATCGCATAGCATAATCCTACCCGGCGATCCTCTCCCTCGTCGCCCTGTGGAAAAGCGATCACCGGGTTGTCTGTGGAACTTGGAAGGGTGTGTTTTATTAAGTATCCGGTTCTAGTTGTCATAAGGTCAAGGTACAACTCCAAGTCGTCCTGTTACCGAAGATCACGGCTATTCGAATAGATTAACTTCCCTGCAGGGGTGCACCACATAGCCCAACACGCTCGATCCCATTTGGCCGGACACACTTTCCTGGGTCATGCCCGGCCGCGGAAGATCAACACGTCGCAGCCCCACCTAGGCACAACAGAGAGGCCAGCACGCCGGTCTAAACCTAAGCGCGCAGGGGTCTGGGCCCATCGCCCATAGCACACCTGCACGTTGCGAGGGCGGCCGAAAGCAGACCTAGCCTAGTGGCGTTCCAGTCCAATTCGGCGCGCGCCGCTCCGTCGCTGACGTCTGAAGTGCTTCGGCTGATACCACGACGTCGGGATACCCATAACTACTCCCACGTAGATGGTTAGTGCGTATAGGCTCGTAGCCAGACTCAGATCAAATACCAAGATCTCGTTAAGCGTGTTAAGTATCCGCGAACGCCGAACAGGGCCAGGCCCACCTGTCTCCTAGGTGGTCTCAACCTGCCCTGTCGCTCCGCCACAAAGTAACCGTCGGGGACCGTCGGGACCCAGGCCCACCTCTACCGAGATGGAGCCACCTGTCCTTTCAGCCCCTCGTCAGAATCACTTGGCGGGTACTCAATGAGCTGACCCGACTTTAGTCACCATCTGTATAGTATGTATGTATGTATAGTATATACCCGTGATCACCTCCCAAGTGATCACAGCCCGATAGTATAGCAAGGCAGACTGACAAGAATGTAGGGCCAATGAATGATAAACTAGCATCCTATACTAAGCATTTAGGATTGCAGGTAAGGTATCAACAGATGTAGCGACAATGTCAGGCTATGCATCAGAATAGGATTAACGAAAGCAGTAAACATGCTACACTACTCTAATGCAAGCAGTATAGAGGAGAATAGGCGATATCTGGTGATCAAGGGGGGGGCTTGCCTGGTTGCTCAGACAAGGAGGGGTCGTCGGTGACGTAGTCGTACTCGGTGGCAGCAGCGTCGGTCTCGTAGTCTACCGGAGAGAAGAGGGGGAAGAAATAATGAATACAGAGCAAACAAAGCATCACAAAATATAACAAGGCAATACGCGGTGTTCGGTGTGCCCTAACGCGGTAGTAGGTGATACCGGTGAAGGGGGAAAACATCCGGGAAAGTATTCCCGGTGTTTCGTGTTTTCGGGCAGAGGAGCCGGAGGGGGAAAGTTGCGAGTTCGATAGGTTAGGGGTGTGTGGCGGACGAACGGACTGCGTATCCGGATTCGTCTCGTCGTTCTGAGCAACTTTCATGTTGAAAACATTTTAATCCGAGTTACGGATTAAAAGATATGATTTTCTAAAGATTTTGTTAATTTCTGGAATTTAATTATTTACTTAAATTAATTCGAAAAAATAGATTAATGACATCAGCATGACGTCATGCTGACGTCAGCAGTCAACAGAGTTGACTGGTCAACCTGACCAGTGGGTCCCACTGGTCAGTGACACATTTTAATTAACAGATTAATTAGTCTAATCAAAATTAATTAGTGGGTGGGCCCCACTGTCATACTAAATAATTTAGCTAATTAACAGTAGTTAATTAGGTTAACTAATCAGTAGGTTAATTAATCTTATTTGGTTAATTTTAATCAGAATTAATTAAGTTAATTAATTAGTTAATTAATTAATTGATTATATTTATCATTAATTGTTTATTTATATATTTATATTAATATATATTTTTAATTCCTCTTTTTTTTTTTTTTAAACGTTCTCAGGGGCTGGGCCCTGGCTGTCATTGGCCCATAGGCCTTAGCGGTTACGGGCGTGCGGGCGGACGGGCGCATGGGCGCTGGCACCCAGCCCGATTGAGCACACGCCCAGATCGACAGGGGGGCGCCGTCCATAGGCGCAGCGAGGCGGGGCGCCGGAACGGGGCCAGAGTGGGCACGTGGGCGCCGGCGGCCACAGCGACGTGCGGCCGCAGCGGCGCAGGGGGCCGGAGCGGCACACCGGCATGGCGCGGCAGCAGGGCCGCCGCGGGACGGACAGGGGGAAAACGGGGCGCAGGCGTGGTGGCGGTTAAGACGTGTGCGAGGCGTGCGCCCGTGTGTCGGCCGAGGCCACCAGGGGAGGCGCCGACCGCAGCGATGGCCGGAGCAGCGCCGCGAGGGGGAGGCCGTTTGGCCAGGCCACCCGGGAGGTTCGGCACGGTGAGGGTGCAGTGCCGCGGGCGGGGGGGGGGGCGGGGGCTCGCGGGGAGCACGGCGCAAAAGGGCGCGCTGGGTACGGTGAGCGCGTGCTCACCCCGGCGTGGCACGGGATAGAGGAAGGGGAGGAACGAGGCGGAGGCGAGCGCGGCGGGGCTCACATTGGGGCATAGGGAACGGGGCAGTGGGTGTCGGGGTGGTCGACGGAGACGACGGGGTCGACGCGGAAGCAGGCCGGCGGGGAGGCGGAAGCAGGCCGGCGGGGAGGCGTGGGGGGGGGGGGGAGGCGGCGAGTGGCGTCGGTGATGGCGCCCGGCGAGTGGCTTCGGTGGTCTCCTCCCTCGATCCCGATCCAGATCGGGAGAGGGGAGGGGGGCCGACGCGGGGTCGAGGCGATGGGGTGCCCGGCGACTGGGTTGGGGCGCTGGCGTCGCGAGGTGGGGGGGGGGGGAAAGCGGGCTCGTCCCCGATCCAGATCGGATCGGAAGGGGAGAGGAGAGGCGTGGGGAGTGGGGGGTGACGGGGTGGATGGGTTAGGGTTTTCCCCCTGGTGGGGGGGGGGGGGTTATGAAGGGGAGGGGTTGGGCCGGTCGGTGTGGCCGAATGGGCCAGCCTGTCGGGTCGGCCGGCCCGGGGGTCCTTTTTCTTTTTTTGTTTGTTTTCTCTTTTGTATTTTCTTTCTTTTATTTATTTTCTTTTCTGTTTTTAAATCATTTTAAATTACTTAGGCACTTTATAAAAATGGGTTTGTTGCACCATAATTACCTTTGTAATATTTGGTACAAACCAAACATTTTTATTTTAATGTTTGAAAACTTTTATTGTTTGACTTAATTTCAAATTTGAATTTGGATCGGTTCTGAAATAACGCGAGATTATCAACAATAATCGAGGTGACGTGGCATCATTACCAGAGGGTTACTGTAGCTTGATTACCCGGGCGTCACAATTCTCCTCTACTACAAGAAATCTCGTCCCGAGATTTAAGAGGTAGTGAAAGGGGGAAGGTTTGGTAACGAATCTAATGGGTCTTCTCATTCTGGCTTGCTCTTCTCGAAGAAGTTGATTCATTACATTGATGTCTTCAGTCCTCTGCTTCAGGTCATCATGATGAAGTTTGTCGTCCTTCCTTCGGTAACTCCATCGTACCTACGTAAAAATAAGGGGGTATTCCGGGAGAACGAACCTCTACCAGGTTGACTATCTGGTCGATATCATCGAGGAAGGTGGCAGAAAGTAACTCTCGAATTGAAACTTAAGGAAATATCGAGAGCAAAGTAATGAGGTTTCATGGGAAGTTTCGAGCGAGCAGGCAACCGTTCGATGCCTGAAACAGGGCGTGAAAGGGGGTCAAAGCAATCGGGAATAAGTATTGCGTCTGGTACCAGAATAGATCGTCTCTAGGAAGGTGGTTGGTGATCTTCATACGAAGCCAATCGTGAGGAATAACTTCGGAGATATGGGTGTGCCGGAGAGTCAGGTTTCGATCCTGTGGAACTGTGGGTTATGGGCCCATCATGTGGTTAAAGTAGGATGGGCGGAGACGTCTTGCGTGATCATGCAAGCAAGGCATGTCAGGGGGGTAGCCTGTCGATTATGTCGGCGACAACGTCGATACCAAGGGCGAGGGACGAAGAGAACTATTTTCCTGCTCGTTGAACGAGGCGGGCCAAGAGGCAAAGTTCTCATCCATCGGCGGTTACCGAAATGCCATCAACAATAGAAACAGGGTCTCGCTGTCAGAGTTGTACACCGAGGTGTTTTACCTACGCAGTGAATTATTACTGCTTAGATTATATAGATCACAAGAAAGGTTAAACCAAATAATGGAAAGGAAAATATGTTTAAACACATATATCAGGGGTATATCCTTCCCAAGGACAAGCAGAGCAAGATATCCATGACAGGGTATAAAGTAGACAACCATTTAGGTAAGGGGGGAGGAATCTCATGATATTACCCATACAACGGTGTTAGGATAAATGATAAACAAAATTTAGCATCGTGCTTCAAATGTTCCTGTTGAAAATCGGAGTACCATTGACATGCTTCGAGATAGCATTGACATGGTCTTCAGGTGAAGATCAGACTTTGGAAACATGAAGAATCCATCAGGAATAACTTGTAGAATAAGTCTTACAATTTCCTCATGGATAAATGGATAACCTTGCTGAAAAGGAATCTATAATGATAGGTCCTCCAGCCGGGGAGGGGGGGGGTGCTAGGCATGACATCATGTTACTTGGTCATCAAAGGATCAACATCATAACTCTTGGAAAGTTGTCCCAACCATCATATCTGGCCGAGATTCAGATCCGATTTGGTGTCAGGATACCTCAGACTTAGGATACCTGAGAAGAAAAAGGTGCAACGCAAATTGACGAGATGACATTGTAAGATTCTTGGGGAAATGACCTATGGAGCGGTTTCCTAAAACAATAGTTCATCATTAAACCAATGAGGGGATGAGAAGGTGGCTGATGGGCTCAGCGACAATCCATCGAGAATCCCAAACGGATGGCTTTCCACAATAATGTGAACAAGAAGATGACACTTGTTGGATCAAATGATATAATAGGATTTGCTCGAGGAAAACATACATAATTAAACATTGGTTGAACGGTGCACCCGAAATATGGGTTGGGTTGCACGGCCAATGTTAGCATGGTGATTCAATTATCGAAAGACTTAGAATGAACTATCGCCCATTCACTTCAACGCAATAGGGTTGCTAGAAGTTTTGAATTCACACGTCATAGCTCAATTGTCGGTATTCCGGTTGAAAACAATACGGGGACCAAGGAATGAATGAAGATGGCAAGAAGTATTATGATAGCAAGAATTCTTAAGAGGTGGTGAAATTCTCACCACATTCTGGACAAAAGAGATGGTAATACTTCCGAGGTAAGGAAGATCAACTGCTGGGTAGCAGGGATCTCAAGGTTTACACAAAACACGAACAAGTTGTGTTGGACGGAAGGCAATAAAGTGGTCGATGAGAACATGAATCATCGAGGGGCAAGGATGGTATTACCCATCATGAATTCATTTGAATTCCTGGAAGAGCTCATAAGGTTGATGATGATCACGATACAATTGTCGAGAGATTTCATGCAGATGTAATCAATCAGCGACGACATCAAGTCAAAGGAATGGTGAAGCAAGAGGTTATTGGATCCACAGTTACGACACAAACTCGAACTCAAGCTTGTTGTTTAAGATGAAAGGGTATGACGAGGAAAATCGACGTAAGCTTAGCCATCGTTGCAAATTGGTGCTTCGAGAATAAGGGCTGGGTTGCACAGTTAAGATCATCACGACAATGATATAGCCAAACAGGCTAGGAATGGCGTGATCGGGTACAAACTCGTACTTATAGAAGCTTACTGAAGAGTTATTCAACCGTAGAGCGGACTCGGTTCAGTTATCGGTGTCTTTGAGTGTTTAACAACTCAGAGCCCGTGAAAAATTGGAATCAGTGGGAAGGTAGCACTTGATGAAGAACTCATAAGAAGTTATGCAGTTCTAAGATAACCTCGAGATACCAGGGGGGGGGGTAATACTCGATGACAGATCAAAGTAGAGGTTGGACCGGGGTATTGCTCTACAGAAGACAAGTGCTAAAACTTGCACGAGAAATGGTATTTAAAGGAGAACATGGTCAGAACCACGATTGCAAAAAGGCCAGATCTCAGATATAAGATGAACTTATACCAAGGGAATAATTGATTTTAAAAGAAGCTTCGATGAGAAGATGTACATCGTGTCCATGGGCATGAACGCAAAGTTCAAGGTCGACTCCCACTTCTCCAATGCACAACCTTTCATTCACTTCTCGCGCTCAATGAAGTTGTAGTTTTGAAATTTTATCTGGCAAAATACCAGAAGAGTACGACTCGTGAAAACTTTCGAGTTCACACCTATTAAGGAAGGCATAGGTTCAACCCATCGGGGCATCTTAGAATCATATACCAGAATCTTTAGAAGTAATTAACTCAAGCTCGAAGACAGAGCATGGTTAAGAGAGCAGAGGATACAATTTACCAAAGGCATTATGTATCAGAGGAAAGGCTCACAAGGTTATTGAATATGAAGGGCGTTGTCAGATAAAATCCAACAAAGGATCTGGTGGTCCACAAGGGGTCTGACGTGAGCATCGGTTCTCAACTAGAGGAAGAAGATTGCCAGGAGATCAGATTATAGAAACAACTGACTAACTCAATTGTCAAATGCAAAGGAATTATGATTTCCAAATCAAGGGATCAGAAGCAATGCTCTGATTAGGGATGGATAAGTTGAATAGCCTTATGGTACAATCAATGACAATTGGATTGGTTGAGAACCAATTCCAGTTAAAAGAATGGCAGCTCAGCCGGAAAAGTAACTTATAAGGATCAAAGATGATTGCGTGTATTCGCAAACATATTGAGTCAACAGACTCAAAAATGATAATGACAAGGAATGTCAATAAGACTACGAGAGTTATGGGATTAACCATAATGTAAGCAAGCAAGAATTTCAAGAGCCAAAGGCTCCAGAGGATTTTCGGAAGATCTAATATTATTTTGAAGACTTTTGTGAAACACAAGAACAACTGGGGATGAGCGGATACTCGGCAAGCGCGAGTAATTATCCGTAGGGGTATTCATGCAGCAAGGAACTGCAGGGCAGTAAGCGCAAAGTATTTTCGAAACAGTAAAGAAACTTCGGGGTATCTTGTAATAACAAGATCAATGGGGGAGGATCGTATGAATGGCAAGTGTAAGTAGTTATCCATACGGATTTATCGGTGGTCAGGAATAGCAAAAGTGATGGGCACAAAGTCTCGAGAGAACATCAGAGAGTATCTTCGGAATCTTCTGATGTAGTAGGCGATCATCTGAAGTGAGGGGCTCTCCGGGAAAAAGTACTTGCGAGAACCTAAAGTTAGTTTTGTTTTTAGCAAAATCGTTTAACCCGAATAGAAGAGAGTTCAGAATCCAGAGTAAAGGTCGAGGAGTAAAAGATCCTAATACCACCCAATGGCGACGTGGGCCCATGGGCCGCACAGCCATGTTAGTAAAAGTTTTGTAAAGTCTAGACTCGACTTCGGCCAAGGAGTTGGAAGGGGGATTCCTACAGGCAGTCGGCTCTGATACCAACTTGTGACGCCCCCGATTCAATCGTACACTAATCATGCACGCAAATGTGTACGATCAAGATCAGGGACTCACGGGAAGATATCACAACACAACTCTACAAATAAATAAGTCATACAAGCATCATAATACAAGCCAGGGGCCTCGAGGGCTCGAATACAAGTGCTCGATCATAGACGAGTCAGCGGAAGCAACAATATCTGAGTACAGACATAAGTTAAACAAGTTTGCCTTAAGAAGGCTAGCACAAACTGGGATACAGATCGAAAGAGGCGCAGGCCTCCTGCCTGGGATCCTCCTAAACTACTCCAGGTCGTCGTCAGCGGGCTGCACGTAGTAGTAGGCACCTCCGGTGTAGTAGGGGTCGTCGTCGACGGTGGCGTCTGGCTCCTGGACTCCAGCATCTGGTTGCGACAACCAGAAAGAAAGGAAAAGGGGAAAAAGGGGGAGAAAGCAACCGTGAGTACTCATCCAAAGTACTCGCAAGCAAGGAACTACACTACATATGCATGGGTATATGTGTAAGGAGGCCATATCAGTGGACTGAACTGCAGAATGCCAGAATAAGAGGGGGATAGCTAATCCTGTCGAAGACTACGCTTCTGGCAGCCTCCGTCTTGCAGCATATAGAAGAGAGTAGATTGAAGTCCTCCAAGTAGCATCTCCAAGTAGCATCTCCAAGCAGCATCTCCAGTAGCATCGCATAGCATAATCCTACCCGGCGATCCTCTCCCTCGTCGCCCTGTAGAAAAGTGATCACCGGGTTGTCTGTGGAACTTGGAAGGGTGTGTTTTATTAAGTATCCGGTTCTAGTTGTCATAAGGTCAAGGTACAACTCCAAGTCGTCCTGTTACCGAAGATCACGGCTATTCGAATAGATTAACTTCCCTGCAGGGGTGCACCAACTTACCCAACACGCTTGATCCCATTTGGCCGGACACACTTTCCTGGGTCATGCCCGGCCGCGGAAGATCAACACGTCGCAGCCCCACCTAGGCACAACAGAGAGGCCAGCACGCCGGTCTAAACCTAAGCGCGCAGGGGTCTGGGCCCATCGCCCATAGCACACCTGCACGTTGCGAGGGCGGCCGAAAGCAGACCTAGCCTAGTGGCGTTCCAGTCCAATTCAGCGCGCGCCGCTCCGTCGCTGACGTCTGAAGTGCTTCGGCTGATACCACGATGTCGGGATACCCATAACTACTCCCACGTAGATGGTTAGTGCGTATAGGCTCATAGCCAGACTCAGATCAAATACTAAGATCTCGTTAAGCGTGTTAAGTATCCGCGAACGCCGAACAGGGCCAGGCCCACCTGTCTCCTAGGTGGTCTCAACCTGCCCTGTCGCTCCGCCACAAAGTAACCGTCGGGGACCGTCGGGAACCCAGGCCCACCTCTACCGAGATGGAGCCACCTGTCCTTTCAGCCCCCTCGTCAGAATCACTTGCGGGTACTCAATGAGCTGACCCGACTTTAGTCACCATCTGTATAGTATGTATGTATGTATAGTATATACCCGTGATCACCTCCCAAGTGATCACAGCCCGATAGTATAGCAAGGCAGACTGACAAGAATGTAGGGCCAATGATGATAAACTAGAATCCTATACTAAGCATTTAGGATTGCAGGTAAGGTATCAACAGATGTAGCGACAATGTCAGGCTATGCATCAGAATAGGATTAACGAAAGCAGTAACATGCTACACTACTCTAATGCAAGCAGTATAGAGGAGAATAGGCGATATCTGGTGATCAAGGGGGGGCTTGCCTGGTTGCTCAGACAAGGAGGGGTCGTCGGTGACGTAGTCGTACTCGGTGGCATCAGCGTCGGTCTCGTAGTCTACCGGAGAGAAGATGGGGAAGAAATAATGAATACAGAGCAACAAAGTATCACAAAATATAACAAGGCAATACGCGGTGTTCGGTGTGCCCTAACGCGGTAGTAGGTGATACCGGTGAAGGGGGAAAAACATCCGGGAAAGTATTCCCGGTGTTTCGTGTTTTCGGGCAGAGGAGCCGGAGGGGGAAAGTTGCGAGTTCGATAGGTTAGGGGTGTGTGGCGGACGAACGGACTGCGTATCCGGATTCGTCTCGTCGTTCTGAGCAACTTTCATGTTGAAAACATTTTAATCCGAGTTACGGATTAAAAGATATGATTTTCTAAAGATTTTATTAATTTCTGAAATTTAATTATTACTTAAATTAATTCGAAAAAATAGATTAATGACATCAGCATGACGTCATGCTGACGTCAGCAGTCAACAGAGTTGACTGGTCAACCTGACCAGTGGGTCCCACTGGTCAGTGACACATTTTAATTAACAGATTAATTAGTCTAATCAAAATTAATTAGTGGGTGGGCCCCACTGTCATACTAAATAATTTAGCTAATTAACAGTAGTTAATTAGGTTAACTAATCAGTAGGTTAATTAATCTTATTTGGTTAATTTAATCAGAATTAATTAAGTTAATTAATTAGTTAATTAATTAATTATTATATTTATCATTAATTGTTTATTTATATATTTATATTAATATTTTTTTAATTCCTCTTTTTTTTTTTTTTAAACGTTCTCAGGGGCTGGGCCCTGGCTGTCATTGGCCCATAGGCCTTAGCGGTTACGGGCGTGCGGGCGGACGGGCGCATGGGCGCTGGCACCCAGCCCGATTGAGCACACGCCCAGATCGACAGGGGGGGCGCCGTCCATAGGCGCAGCGAGGCGGGGCGCCGGAACGGGGCCAGAGTGGGCGCGTGGGCGCCGGCGGCCACAGCGACGTGCGGCCGCAGCGGCGCAGGGGGCCGGAGCGGCGCACCGGCATGGCGCGGCAGCAGGGCCGCCGCGGGACGGACAGGGGGAAAACGGGGCGCAGGCGTGGTGGCGGTTAAGACGTGTGCGAGGCGTGCGCCCGCGTGTCGGCCCGAGGCCACCAGGGGAGGCGCCGACCGCAGCGATGGCCGGAGCAGCGCCGCGAGGGGGAGGCCGTTTGGCCAGGCCACCCGGGGGGTTCGGCACGGTGAGGGTGCAGTGCCGCGGGCGGGGGGGGGGCTCGCGGGGAGCACGGCGCAAAGGGCGCGCTGGGTACGGTGAGCGCGTGCTCACCCCGGCGTGGCACGGGATAGAGGAAGGGGAGGAACGAGGCGGAGGCGAGCGCGGCGGGGCTCACATTGGGGCGTAGGGAACGGGGCAGTGGGTGTCGGGGTGGTCGACGGAGACGACGGGGTCGACGCGGAAGCAGGCCGGCGGGGAGGCGGAAGCAGGCCGGCGGGGGACGGCGTGGGGGGGGGGGGGAGGCGGCGAGTGGCGTCGGTGATGGCGCCCGGCGAGTGGCTTCGGTGGTCTCCTCCCTCGATCCCGATCCAGATCGGGAGAGGGGAGGGGGGCCGACGCGGGGTCGAGGCGATGGGGTGCCCGGCGACTGGGTTGGGGCGCTGGCGTCGCGAGGTGGGGGGGGGGGAAGCGGGCTCGTCCCCGATCCAGATCGATCGGAAGGGGAGAGGAGAGGCGTGGGGAGTGGGGGTGACGGGGTGGATGGGTTAGGGTTTTCCCCCTGGTGGGGGGGGGGGTATGAAGGGGAGGGGTTGGGCCGGTCGGTGTGGCCGAATGGGCCAGCCTGTCGGGTCGGCTGGCCCGGGGGTCCTTTTTCTTTTTTTTTTGTTTGTTTTCTCTTTTGTATTTTCTTTTTTTTATTTATTTTCTTTTCTGTTTTTAAATCATTTTAAATTACTTAGGCACTTTATAAAAATGGGTTTGTTGCACCATAATTACCTTTGTAATATTTGGTACAAACCAAACATTTTTATTTTAATGTTTGAAAACTTTTATTGTTTGACTTAATTTCAAATTTGAATTTGGATCGGTTCTGAAATAACGCGAGATTATCAACAATAATCGAGGTGACGTGGCATCATTACCAGAGGGTTACTGTAGCTTGATTACCCGGGCGTCACAATGGCGACAAGTAATCCAACACACAAGCAAACAGAAAAAGGCAAGCGAAAAAGAGGGGAGAAGATTGGGAAAGAGAGGGCGAATAAAACGGCAAGGGTGAAGTGGGGGAGAGGCAAACGAGAGGCAAATGGCAAATGATGTAAGTGCGAGGGAGATGAGTTTGTGATGGGTACTTGGTATGTCTTGACCTTAGCGAAGACCTCCCCGGCAACGGCGCCAGAAATCCTTCTTGCTATGTCTTGAGCTTGCGTTGGTTTTCCTTGAAGAGGAAAGGGTGATGTAGCAATAGTAGCATAAGTATTTCCCTCAGTTTTTGAGAACCAAGGTATCAATCCAGTAGGAGGCTCCTCAGAAGTCCCACGCACCTACACAAACAAACAAAGAACTCGCAACCAACGCAATAAAGGGGTTGTCAATCCCATCACGGCCACTTGCGAAAGTGAGATCTGATAGAGATAGTATGATAAGATAAATATATTTTTGGTATTTTATAATATAGATGCAAAAAGTAAAGATGCAAATAAAAGTAGATTGAAAGCTTATATGATAAAAGATAGACCCGGGGGCCATAAGTTTCACTAGTGGCTTCTCTCAAGATAGCATAAGTATTACGGTGGATGAACAAATTACTGTCGAGCAATTGATAGAAAAGCGAATAATTATGAGATTATCTAGGCATGATCAAGTATATAGGCATCACCTCCGTGACAAGTAGACCGACTCCTGCCTGCATCTACTACTATTACTCCACACATCGACCGCTATCCAGCATGCATCTAGAGTATTAAGTTCATAAGAACAGAGTAACGCATTAAGAAAGATGACATGATGTAGAGGGATAAACTCAAGCAATATGATATAAACCCCATCTTTTTATCCTCGATGGCAACAATACAATACGTGCCTTGCAACCCCTGCTGTCACTGGGTAAGGACACCACAAGATTGAACCCAAAGCTAAGCACTTCTCCCATGCCAAGAAAGATCAATCTAGTAGGCCAAACCAAACTGATAATTCGAAGAGACTTGCAAAGATAACTCAATCATACATAAAAGAATTCAGAGGAGATTCAAATATTTCTCATAGATAAACTTGATCATAAACCCACAATTCATCGGATCTCGACAAACACACCGCAAAAAGAGTTACATCAAATAGATCTCCACAAGAGAGGGGGAGAACATGGTATTGAGATCCAAAAGGAGAGAAGAAGCCATCTAGCTAATAACTATGGACCCGAAGGTCTGTGGTAAACTACTCACAACTCATCGGAGGGGCTATGGTGTTGATGCAGAAGCCCTCCATGGTCGATTCCCCCTCCGGCGGAGCGCCGAGAAGGCTCCAAGATGGGATCTCGCAGATACAGAAGGTTATGGCGGTGGAAATTGTTTTTCGTTGGCTCCCTAGATGTTTTCGGGGTATGTGGGTATATATAGGAGGAAGAAGTACGTCGGTGGCCACCCGAGGGGCCCAGGAGATAGGGGGCGCCCTCCTATCTCCTGGCCGCCTAGATCACTTCTTGACTTGCACTCCAAGTCCTCTGGATCACGTTCGTTCCAAAAATCACGCTCCTGAAGGTTTCATTCTGTTTGGAATCCGTTTGATATTCCTTTTCTTTGAAATACTGAAATAGGCAAAAAAACAGCAATACGGGCTGGGCCTCCGGTTAGTAGGTTAGTCCCAAAAATGATATAAATGTGTAAAATAAAACTCATAAACATCCAAAAGGGGTAATATAATAGCATGGAACAATCAAAAATTATAGATACATTGGAGACGTATCACCGAGCCATAAAACGTGCATAAGCAGGTCTCCCCAGAATAGCATGATAAGCACTCTGGAAATCCACTACTTCAAATGCCAACTTCTCCTTGCGGTAATTCTTGGAATCACCGAAAACTACGTCAAGGGCGATCTGGCCGAGTGATTCGGCTTTCTTTCCAGGGATAACGCCATGAAAACTCATATTGCTTTCGCTAAGCTTGGACATCGGAATGCCCATCCCTTTTAAGGTTTCAGCATAAAGGATATTCAGGCCGCTACCACCATCCATTAGCACTTTGGTCAGTCGAGTGCCTTCAACAACTGGGTCGACCACCAACGCTTGCCTCCCAGGAGTGGCTATACGTGCCGGGTGATCGGACTGGTCGAATGTGATGGATGTTTGTGACCATTTCAGGTATGTCGTTGTTGCCGGAGCAACCATATTTACTTCTTTGTTGATAACTTTCAATTGACTTTTGCTCTCAACATCAGCAAAAATCACCAGGGTGGAATTGACCTTAGGATAACCATTGTCTTCCGCTTTGTCCTCGTCCTGGTCCGACTCCTTTTCCTTTTCACTGGGCTGTTTCTCTCAGAATTGCTGGATCAGGAGTTGCCATTGCCCGCTGGTGTGCTTAGGATAAATCAGATTACCCTCTTCATCCTTCTTCGTATGAATGTGACATGGTAAATCCAACACATCATTTCCCGCTTGATCTTTTACCTTCTTAGGGGTCTAGGGCCCCTTAGGTTTTCCTTTAAACTTTCCTTGAACTACTGCCGCAGTTTCACCAGGTGCTATAGGTTCAGCCTTACATTTCTGTTTCCGACTGGAATTGCCTCCACCGGCGTCATGGCCGACTGGTTTACTCTTTCCACTGCAGAGTCGATCTTCTTCTTCTCCATTAGCGTACCGAGTGGCTATTTCCATCATCCGAGTCAGAGACATATCTCCAATCCGACCGAACTTCAAGACTAGCTCTCGATATTTAACACCCTCCTTGAAGGCACATACTGCTTGGTGCTTAGATACATTTTCCAATGTGTGATGCAAAGTAGTCCACCTCTGAATGTAATCCCTTAGAGTCTCACTCGGTTTTTGCATGCAATGTTGCAATTCTGTTAATCCTGCTGGTCGCTTGCAATTACCCTCAAAAGTTCTGATGAACACTCGGGAAAGCTCCTCCCAGCTGAATATACTGCCAGGGGCTAACTGATTCAACCACGCTCTGGCTGATCCTTCCAACATCAGAGGAAGATGCTTCATGGCCACTTCATCATTACCGCCACCAATCTGCACAGCTACTCTGTAATACTCAAGCCAAGTGTCAGGCTTGGACTCTCCAGTCAACTTGTTGACTCTAGTAGCCAACCTGAAGTTGGGAGGAATCACTGCAGCCCTGATGGCTCTGCTGAAACATTCTGGACCTGAAACATGAACTCTGCTGCTAGTCGGACGATCTATGTCAAGGCCCTCCCTGTGTGCTCTGTTCCGGTCGATTTGACCTTGAACGAGAATAGATCTTGCATCAAAGCCTGACTCTCTTGGGTCGACCGGTACTCTGCGCTCGCCACTGTGAGGGCTTCTGTCATCGTATTGCCGAGGCACATATGATCCACTCCTCGGCGAAGGTGTGGGCACTCGACAACGGTCGTCACGGACGAGTCGATGATCATGTTGCCCATGGTTCCTGTACTGATCCTGTTGATGCCCACGACCTTCACGCCGCACGGGCGATCTTGGGCTATGGGCCGACTGAACTGTATCCGCCACCACGGACCTGCTATGAATCCTATTCCGCGACTGAGACACTACCGTGTTCTATTCTCCTGCTTCCCGGAGTAAGGCCCGGATCTGCATCAAACCTCTACTAGCGTCTGACTGGGAAAGCTGAATTGACTCTGCTATATGGGCCGCAGTTGTGAGATTTTGAATCGGAGTGCGGTATACCTTAGGTTGAGGCGGAAAAAGCTGTTGTCGACTGGACTCAGGGATCCACTCCCGAGCACGCTCGTCAAGTGCATGTTGAAGGTTCTCCAGTCAAGTGCGCTGAGCCAAATTAGCCCGGCACACCTCTTCCAAGGCCCGAGCCTCGGGGGTTTCCCCAACAATGGGCATATGGAGTGCATCCATGTTGCGGTGACGAAGTTCTTCTCTTTGATGTGAAGAGAGGGGTTCGGTATAGTACTCCTCGTGAACGCGTGACAGATCGCCGCCACCATCACCATCGTCATTGCGGCGAAAGCCCGGCGGACTACGTGGTCCGTCGACCATCAAAACTTCAGCCGCAGGGTCGCTGCTATTGCACTCGGATGCGGTCTCGATGGAGCCAGTCGACAGGTCAAACAGGCCATAGAGATTTTCGTCGGGCTCGATTGCCGCGACTTGATGGGTGGACGACTGACGAGCCACTGCATGTTTCACCCACCGCTGAAGCCGCGACCGACCGGATCGCTTGCGACGGTGAACAGAAGGGAGTGAGGACACCACGGGAGCCGACCGATACTGGGTCGACAGCTGCCGGAGAAGGACGCCACGTACGCACGCGTGAAAGTGCGTCGCCCCACGAACGGGGAGCGCCTTGATGTCAAGGGGAGCTTCCTAAAGCCAGGCGGAGTCATCGGCGACGAAGACGAGCCCGCCGAGACGGATCTCGCGGCCCTCAGCCAATCCACCGCCGGAAACCATGATGATAGGGATCGGAAAAATCGCAACTTCACCAAAAAGTCGCTAAGACACCTACCGCATGGTGGGCGCCAACTGTCGTGGTCCTAAGACTGATAGTAGAATGGGGGTAGGTATGAGGAGGCAAGATCTCAGTTATGGTCAAGTTATACACACAAGATTTATGAGTTCAGGACCTTCACGGTGGAAGTAAAAGCCCTACGTCTCGGTGCCCGGAGGCGGTCGATTGGATTATATGCATGTGGAGTTACAGGGGGTGCGAACCCTTGTGCCAGAGGAGGGGGTGGCTTATATAGAGTGTGCCAGGACCCCAACCATCCCCCGTTACCAAGAGTTCAATGTACATAAATATGGGGCGTTACTGATAACGCCAACCATTAGTGCTATTAATGATCTTAAAGACTACGGAGTGAACGCCTAACCGTTGCAGTTCTGAGTGGCTCCCGGTCTTCAGTAGGTCGAGTGGTTTCTTGTATGGTCGAGTGACATCAGGAAGGAGAGGTACCCGAGTGATATGGTTGGTTGAGTGGATTGCACTCGACGCCTTCACTGGGTATTCCTTGTTGTCTCTTGGACTTCTTTGCTTCTAGGGTAGTGACCTTGGGTAGGGCATATAGGTCAGGCCTGTGACCCTACCCTAGGTCTGTATCGTCATCACCGCCTCTGCTTTTTCTGCTTGTTGGGTCAAAGCAATCTTTTCTTCGGCCCAGGCGCTTTTTCAGCTTCAAAGCTGGTTCTCAGTTTTTCTGCCTCACCCACGCTAAATTCGAACTTTGAGTTCACCTTTTGGGTCTCAGCCTCTTGCAGCTCCAGACGGGTCTTCAAGTCAGACAGCTCTGATTGAAGTTCAGCAGTGGTGCTCTGTACATACACAGGATTAAAGTCATAATTTAACGCTAGTTTAACATATCAAGTCCCAAGCCTTTTGCACGCACAACACTTGGCACTTGGGGGCTAATGTCTACCGAAAGATTTATTTAGGTGGCGGCTTATGTTAATAAGTCCCAAAAACTATGCGAGCAAGAGTACTTGGCACTTGGGGGCTAATGCATATTGCTTGTTTACAACCGGCCATAGCCGGTTCATGAGAACTGCACAACTCTAAGCCGAATTTTGAAGGGATTGTTTCATGGGTTATTATTCATGTTCATGGTGATCAAGTCTACGGCATATTCAAAATAAGCAGTAAACTTGGGGGCTAGCAGGATATGCATAACTTAAGAGTGGAAGGGATCATACCTCAAATTTGTGGTGCATTTGCTTCACCATGTCCACCCCAAGGTGACGACTGTTGTGTACTTCGCTGAGAATGCCAGAGTATAGTTCACCAATGCCCAGTTGAGCATAGTTGGCAACATCAAATCGTACTTTGCGTGGTTCAACATGTTCTTCCTTGGCAGAACGCTTGGCCAGTATAGTAGGTCTCCACGGTTCAGTAAAGCCGGTCTTGGTGACCTCTACATCATCATCTTGTGTATTGGCTATCTTGACAGGGCTTGAAGTTTCAAAATTTAAAGAGTCATCGGCAGCTTGATCAACAAGCGGGTCAACAGTCATTGTTGGCATATCATGAACCATCTCAGACGGTTTAGGAACAGAGGCCTCAGGAGTTGTGGTTTGGAGCTCCGGCCCATGGGCTTTCGGCTCTTCTACCGGCTTGTTCTTCTTTGCCCTCTTGCTGGGCTTTGCTTTTCCACTGCATGAGTCATAAAGGTCAGTATAAGTATAAAAGGATTGTAATGAGTAAATGGTAAGTAATCTGCCATTACCCGAGAGCAGTCTTGAAAGGCGGCATATTGGATTGGATTGAATCGCCGGAACAGGAGTGAGATGTTTCCTGATAATTTGAGTTGGAAGAATTGAGTGGTTGGCGAGTAAGACCCGCCAAAGGATAAAAAGAGTTCAAGTCGGGGTGACCTCATTTCGACCCTTCCTCGGTGTGTTCGGTAAGCCGTAGGAGAGTTCGACATCCTTGCTCGTACGAGTCTGTCGCCGGCTCTCGTGCTGCTGTTGCTTCAAAATAAAGTGAGGATCTAGATGAGCTAAGGGGTGTGAAAATCTTACTTTCCGGGTTACTCTTCGGATTTTTTGTCTTGGCAAAGGCTCGGAGTCGGAGGAAATAATAGTTACCTCTTCTTCCACTCCCTAACTCGT
The DNA here is from genome assembly GCF_018294505.1 of Triticum aestivum. Taxonomy (NCBI): domain Eukaryota; kingdom Viridiplantae; phylum Streptophyta; class Magnoliopsida; order Poales; family Poaceae; genus Triticum; species Triticum aestivum. Next base: position 333,085,719 of record NC_057813.1, read on the forward strand.
TCTCATGTCATCCTGATGATAGTCAGTATCAATAAGATGGTTGAAAAAAGAGCCAAGAGAATCAAGAGCTACCTCCGACTCAGAGGTGTCGTCAAGTTGCAATAAATCGGAAGCAATGGGCTTCTTTCCTCTCTTCTTGGTGGCTTTCCTGGCGGCTTTCTTGGCCTTCCTGGCCCTTTTTGCAGCTTGATGGTCGTATTCTTTCCTCCAAAACTCGTCATCAGCCTATGAAAATCATCAAAGGTTGAGTTAAGATAAAGCATCGAAGATAAAGGTAAACTAATTAAGTTTGGTGGCTTACCCCTGGAGCCAGGTTAGCTGCGCAGAAAGGGCTTAGGCCCACCTTACTGTAATCAGCTAGGCTCTCATTCAGAAGGGACTTTGTCATCTCATTGATAAGGTCATCAGTCAACTCCTCGGAGCTGTGTCGCAGTGGATCCTTCATCTCGCTCGTGTAGGTACACATTAAACCGGAGCAGCGGCTCAAGGGGATGATCCGCAATGCCACCCAGCATCGAACCAAGTCAATGCCATTTAAGCCGTTCCCCAACAGAGCCTTGACTTTGACAATGGTAGGGGTGAGCTTCTTGCATTCAGCAGCTGACAACTTGTCGGGGAGTGGATGATTGGATTCAAGACGCAGGGCGCGAAAGCCGGGCAGAGGGTTCTCATCAGTCGAAGAAGTATCTTGGTAGTAGAACCATGTCTGGTTCCAGTCCTTGGGATGACTCGGCGGCTGCGCATAAGGAAAAATAGCATCTCTCCTCATTGGATTGAGACCCCATCAAGTTCCATGATAGGTCTGTTGGAGTATTTGTTCTAGCGGTTCAAGTGAAAGTATTCTCTGAAAAGTTCCAAGTTGGGCTCTTCTTCAAGGTACACCTCACAGAACACTTGAAAGTTGCATATGTTAGACACGAAATTGGGTCCGATGTCTTGAGGATGGAGGTCGAAAAAGTGCAGAATGCCCCTGAAGAACTTAGAGCCTGGCGGCAAAAAGCCCCGGCTCATGTGATCAGTGAAGACAATAACTTCCCCTTCTTTGGGCTGAGGTTTCTCTTCTGTCAGTTTAGGGGCGCGGTAAGACATGACATCCTTTTTGGGCAGATAACCAGTTTTTACAAAGTCTTCAAATGTATTCTCCGTGACGATGGAGTGAACCCAATTATAGGAAGTGGTTGTTTTGGGCGGCATTGTAAAGAAGGAATCCTAAAAGGAAAATAATAAATTTGCCGGTTCAAATTTAAGCCGGAGAAAAAGGTATTACAACACATATTCAGAACGGCGGCTTACAAAGGGGCCTAATGGTATATGACTAATTACGTCAGGTTATCTAAGCCGCCATGAGCAGTTTGATGTTATCTATTGAGCATTGCAATTAAAGCCGGTGGTATGAGCCGCCATGACTAGGTTGATCTATCCAGGTGCAGTTTTTTCCTAAGTACGACACAAACAGATTTCACAGATTGTAAGTATTATTTCAGATCAGCGGCAGTTCAGAAAAAGGAAATATTTCAAGACCTAAAAAACCAGTACAGGGGAGTTCATACGCTCTAATGAGATCTCTTTCCAAGGAAAGGGGGTCCACTGGTATTGAAGGCGAAGGCAAAACAACTACCGCATAAGTTCTATATTGTTTCTAGATCAAAAGGTGCTACGGTGGAAGAGTTATGAAGAAACTATGAAGAACACAATGAACAGTCGAAACCCTAAAGCAATCTGACGCGCTGGAGGAGAAGCACTTACAGGCGCAGACTCGACTGTGGTGGAGCGCCGGCGTACTCTGATCCGACACAGGTTGATGCAGCGACCAAGGTTGAGGAGGACGAGGTGCTTCGCAGCGGCGACGGAGCTTGAGCGGCAAATGGTCGCGAGAGGAAGAAGATGATGGAAAAGGGGGAGAATAAGAAGAAAACCAGTCGTGGCTATTTATAAAGAAAGGCTAATAAGTGGGCGCGAAAAACGAGGAGGCCAAAACATGGTTATCCAGCTGCCCAGACGCCTCGATTTTTGGAACGGTTATTAAGATAAAGATCCGTTGAGATATGTTGGATAAAGTGTGAATTAATGACAGGTGACATCATGGCAGGTTATCACAAATCCAAAAGATGACTGTCGGCGTTCTGGGAACGGGGGTACCCAGACTTGCCTGCCTGCGGTTTGCGACGTGGCTCAAGGAGTGGCCCAGTACGTCCCATCTTCATCAACACATGCTCAAGACCCTCGCGAGGGGCCAAGCCTAGCGGGGCGGACGACAGGAGGCTTCCTCAGGCACAGCCTCGTCAGGCTGGCTCGCGAGGAGGCGGAGAGATCAAGGCGGGGTACCTCGCGAGGTGCCCATGACGCAAGCCATGACGACCAAGGCCAGGCGGGCGCCAGGCGGGCGCCGGCCTGCGCAGAGTCCTTGTTTCCTCTTTGGTGCAAAGGGGGCAAGCGCAGGCGAGAGTATCAAGCAAAGGCAACCATTTTGGTGCAACAAGACCAAGACCAGCAGGACGGCAGAATGGAGGTCATCGTGGAGCCCAAGCCGGCTTCATCGCTAGGGTCTTTGGCAGGCGAGGACCAACTTTAGTCAGGATAAGTGTACTAGATGTTCCCCTTCAAAATGGCCAATTGTTGGCGCCCTTCCCGCTCAATATTTGGGAAGAGGCCCGGGGCCTTCGCCTATAAATAGGACTAGCCACCCATAGGATAGAGGGATCCGCATCTGTATACGGAGGAGACTAGAGGCATCTGATACAGAGAGAGAGAGAGAGAGGCGACTGAACTCCCCTAGCAGTTCATCGCACCAGCCAAGAACAGACCCTCGCGAGGCTGTTCTTCCCTGTACGGCTCATCATCATCAGCCCCTGAGGCAATTCACACACCACAAACTGGAGTAGGGTATTACACCACAATGGTGGCCTGAACCAGTATAAATCTCGTGTCCCTCGTGTTGTTCTTCATGTAGATTTAGATCCTTGCGAGGCGGTGAGACATGGGTAGGCAGGAGGTGTGATCTCCGTGTGCACCCCAGTGTTCGAACCTTGAGGGTCTGCCCGAACCCAAAATCCGACATTTGGCACGACAGGTAGGGGTGCGCAGGAATCTGCCTTCCGCCGCCTCGTGTTTCGCCGTCCGCCGCATCCATGTCAGACGCTTGTTGAGCCCGCGCCGAGCGCCGGGCCGCTCTCGCCACTCGCGTCGCCCAGACGGCCCCCGTCGGCGGGCGCCCCCACCATTCCCCGTCGCCTGCCGTCAACGCCGCCACCGGCCCGGCGGGGAACGAGCAGCAGGCGGCGTCCCTGCACCCTTCGGTGCCCCGAGAAGGCCGCACCGCCACCCCGTCGCTGACTCTAGCCGGCTCCTCGTCCCACGCCCGCCGTGCTCCTGCGGACGTGCACGCCGCGCTGCTCCTGGAGCGGGAGCTCCTGCACTACCGTCCCGTTGACGACCTCCACAATGAGTGGCTCATCCGCATCACCAAGCTCGTCAGCGCTGCTGGGGGCTCCCATGTACCATCCCTCTCACTGCACCGCGCCCCGTCCTGCGCGGGCAACGAAGCTCCGGGGGCGCCTCAGCCGCCTCCCTCTCAAGAAGGAGCCTTGGCCCCAAGGCGTGTGGCCCCTGGGCGGAACCCACTCCGCCCGGTGCCAGCACAGCAAGAGAAGAGCTGCCAAGAGATCCCTCGTCCCCAAGAAGCTGCCCGTGTGCTCCCCGCACCGGCCCGGCACGAACGCGCTCCTGCTCCAGCGCATCAAGACCCTGCGCTGCACCCGCAAGATCAAGCTCTCCGTCACCCAAGGCCTCCCGCGGCCACTGCAGGCTGTCGTGCCTTCACCGCCGAGCTGGGCAGCGTGGCCTGGCCGGGCAAGTTCAAGCCAGACCTGCCCCCGCGCTACGATTGCACGGCCGACCCTACGGAGTTCCTCCAGCTCTATGAGCTGGGCATCGAAGCCGCCAATGGGGACGAGAAGGTCATGGCAAACTGGTTCCCCATGGCGCTCAAGGACAGTGCCTGCACCTGGCTCCTGAACCTGGCTCCTGGCACGATATCCTCCTAGGATGAGATGTGCACCCGATTCATTGCCAACTTCCAAGGCACCCGCGACCGGCCCCCGGCCATGAGCGTCTTGCGCCGCATCAAGTAGCAGCCGGGAGAGACCCTGCAGAAGTTCATCCAGTGCTGCAACAGCGCTCGCCTTAAGATCCCCAAGGTGTTTGAGGAGGCCATCATCTCAGCCTTCTCCGACGGTGTACGTGACGTCAAGATGAAGGAGGAGCTTGCGATCCATGAGGACCTGTGCACTTCCCTGGAGCTGTTCAATTTGGCGACTAAGTGCGCTAGGGTTGAGGAAGGGCGCCTTTCCCTCCTCGAGCTCCCAACTGCCGACCCAGAAGAGAAGAAGCCCAAGGCCAAGGACGTGAAGCACAAGGGGGCTATCGTGCTTGCGGCAGAACCGGACACCAAGCGAGGCAGGGATCAGCCTGAGTCATCCAAGGGCAGCCGGTACTGCGTGTACCACGACCTCCACACCCACAACACCAACGAATGCCAAAAGCTCAGGGCCGTGCGGGACGTGCGTGCCGGCCGACGCCCCAAACGCAGCGACCGGGGCTATGGCCGAGGAGGAGGAAGAGGTGGAGGACGATGGGAAGATCATGGCCCTCGCCAAGGGTGGCATGATCGACCTCGCGGGGACCGCTGGCAGGACCATCCTCGTGAGGGAGGTTGGAGGGACCCACCTCTCGAGGGGGGTTGAAGGGATCAGCTCGCGAGGATCGCCCACAAGGCAACGCGGGCCTCCCTCCTCTGCCACCACAGCCGAGGAGGATGAAGACCATCATCAGGATGAGGGGGCTGGAGGCTTCCAGGAGCCACGCGCAATCTCTTGCATCTTGGGCGGCGCTCAAGCCCCGGCATCTCAGCGCATCTTCAAGCAGTTTGCTCGCAAAGTGAATGCGGTCCTCCCCAAGCTTGAGGCCACACGCCCTCTCACGTGGTCAGCATGCGCCATCACGTTCAGTTCAGCGGATCAGCTCAAGTGCGCAGCCACAGCCGGAGTCCTCCCGATGCTTTGTTCCCCAATCATCAGCAATGTGCAAGTTGAAAGTGCAACTATCCCTAGGTGGTTTTGGTAATTCATAACAGCATATAGCTCATTGAGCTAATGGTATTCCAAGACTATTATTTCAGGAATGCTCAGTGAATGGCATGTGGATGATGAAAGTGGATCCCTCAAAATACTAATGACAAAGGATTGGCTCAAGCTCAAAAGCTCAAGACTCTTCATTTTATATTTTAGTGATCCAAGATCACATTGAGTCTATAGGAAAAGCCAATACTATCAAGGAGGGATGAGGTGCTGCTTAATGAGCCTCTTGCTTCATGTGCTTAGAGATATGCTCCAAAACCCTCAGCTACTTTCTCACATCCACAAATGACCTAAACCTAAAGCCAAAATCGGTCACAACGATTCTTCCTATCCGGCGCCACCGATTTCAAATGTCATAGCCACTGCCACAAACCCTAAGCAAATCGGTTCTACCGATAGGGATCTCGGTCTCACCGAGATGAGATTTTAATCTCTCTGTTTCCCTTCGTCGGTCTAACCGAAGTGAGCGATCGGTCCCACCGAGATTGTAATGTAAATTCACTGTTTCCCTTTTGTAACATTTCGGTCTCACCGAAAAGAGCAAATCGGTCCCACCGAATTTACCTGACCAACTCTCTGGAAAGCTTATTACCAAAATCGGTCTCACCGAGTTTGTGTAATCGGTCTTACCGAGATTACGTTATGCCCTAACCCTAACCGAATCGGTCTCACCGAGTTGCATGTCAGTCCCACCGAAAATCACTAACGGTCACTAGGTTTACTAAATCGGTCCGACCGAGTCTGTTGAATCGGTCCCACCGAGTTTGGTAAATTGTGTGTAACAGTTAGATTTTGTGTGGAGGCTATATATACCCCTCCACCTCCTCTTCATTCATGGAGAGAGCCATTAGACTAAACCTACACTTCCAACTTACCATTTCTGAAAGAGAACCACCTACTCATGTGTTGAGGCCAAGATATTCCATTCCTACCATAGGAATCTTGATCTCTAGCCTTCCCCAAGTTGCTTTCCACTCAAATCTTCTTTCCACCAGATCCATAACCTATGAGATAGAGTTGAGTGTTGGGGAGACTATCATTTGAAGCACAAGAGAAAGGAGTTCGTCATCAACGCACCATTTGTTACTTCTTGGAGAGTGGTGTCTCCTAGATTGGCTAGGTGTCACTTGGGAGCCTCCTACAAGATTGTGGAGTTGAACCAAGGTGTTTGTAAGGTCAAGGAGATCGCCTACTTCATGAAGATCTACCGCTAGTGAGGCAAGTCCTTCGTGGGCGACGGCCATGGTGGGATAGACAAGGTTGCTTCTTCGTGGACCCTTCGTGAGTGGAGTCCTCCGTGTACTCGCGCAACCGTTACCCTTCATGGGTTGAAGTCTCCATCAACGTGGATGTACGATAGCACCACCTATCGGAACCACGCCAAAAACATCCGTGTCTCCAATTGCGTTTGAATCCTCCAAACCATTCCCTTTACTTTCTTGCAAGTTGCATGCTTTAATTTCCACTGCCTATATACTCTTTGCATGCTTGCTTGAATCGTGTGATGATTGCTTGACTTGTCCTAAGATAGCTAAAATCTGCCAAACTCTAAAATTGGGAAAAGGTTAAATTTTTAATTGGTCAAGTAGTCTAATCACCCCCCCCTCTAGACATACTTCAAGGTCCTACAAGTGGTATCAGAGCTTTGGTCTTCATTTGCTTTGGTTTCCATAGCTTTTGGTGGTCATAGCCTTGGTTTCACAACCTAGGAGAGTATGGCGTCTAGCGAGGGAAACTATCACCGTAGAGGTCCTTACTTTGATGGTACTAATTTTGCTAGTTGGAAGCATAAGATGAAAATGCATATTCTTGGACATAACCCCGCCGTTTGGGCAATTATTTGTATTGGCTTGCAAGGTGAATTCTTTGATGGGAGAGAACCGAACCGTGAAGCTAATGCGGAAGAATTGAAGATGCTGCAATACAACACTCAAGCTTGTGATACCATCTTCAACGGATTGTGCCCCGAAGAATTCAACAAAATCAGCCGTCTTGAGAATGCAAAGGAAATTTGGGATACTTTGATTGACATGCATGAAGGTATCGAATCCGTCAAGGAATCCAAGTTGGATGTGCTCCAAAGTCAGCTTGACAAATTCAAAATGAAGGATGGTGAAGGTGTCGCTAAAATGTACTCTAGGCTTGCTCTCATCACAAATGAGATCGCCGGCTTAGGGAGTGAAGAGATGACCGACAAATTCATCATCAAGAAGATCCTAAGAGCATTGGATGGAAAGTATGATACCGTGTGCACATTGATCCCAATGATGCCAAACTACAAAGATCTCAAGCCAACGGAAGTCATTGGAAGAACTGTTGCTCATGAGATGTCACTCAAGGATAAGGAGGAACTTCACAACAAGTCAAGTGGTGCTTACAAAGCCTCAAGTGAAGCCCCCACTGTTGGGGAACGTTGCAGAAAATAAAAAATTTCCTACGGTTTCACCAAGATCCATCTATGAGTTCATCTAAGCAACAAGTGATAGGAGTGCATCTACATACCCTTGTAGATCGCGAGCGGAAGCGTTCAAGAGAACAGGGATGATGGAGTCGTACTCGCCGTGAACCAAATTACCGATGACCAAGTGCTGAACGGACAGCACCTCCGCGTTCAACACATGTACGGAGCGGATGACGTCTCCTCCTTCTTGATCCAGCAAGGGGGAAGGAGAGGTTGAGGAAGAAGGCTCCAGCAGCAGCACGACGGCGTGGTGGTGGTGGAGATGCAGTACTCCGGCAGGGCTTCGCCAAGCAACTGTGAGAGGAGGAAGAGGTGTAGCAGGGGGAGGGAGGCGCCAAGACTCAGGGTGCGGCTGCCCTCCCTCCCTCCCTCCTTTATATAGGCCCCCAGGGGGGCGCCGGCCCTGGAGATGGGAATCTCCCAAGGGGGCGGCAGCCAGGGGAGGTGGAGTGCCCCCCAAGGCAAGTGGTGCGCCCCCCCCCCCACCCTAGGGTTTCCAACCCTAGGCGCAGGGGGGCCCAAGGGGGGGCGCACCAGCCCACTAGGGGCTGGTTCCCCTCCCACTTAAGCCCACGGGGCCCTCCAAGATAGGTGGCCCCATCCGGTGGACCCCCGGGACCCTTCTGGTGGTCCTGGTACAATACCGGGTGACCCCGAACCTTTCCCGATGGCCGAAACAGCACTTCCTATATATAAATCTTCACCTCCGGACTATTCCGGAACTCCTTGTGACGTCCGGGATCTCATCCGGGACTCCGAACAACATTCGGTAATCACATACAAGTCTTCCTAATAACCCTAGCGTCACCGAACCTTAAGTGTGTAGACTCTACAGGTTCGGGAATCATGCAGACATGACCGAGACAGCTCTCCGGCCAATAACCAACAGCGGGATCTGGATACCCATGTTGGCTCCCACATGTTCCATGATGATTTCATCGGATGAACCACGATGTTGAGGATTCAATCAATCCCGTATACAATTCCCTTTGTCAATCGGTACGTTACTTGCCCGAGACTCGATCGTCGGTATCCCAATACCTCGTTCAGTCTCATTACTGGCAAGTCACTTTACTCGTACCGTAATGCATGATCCCGTGACCAAACACTTGGTCACTTTGAGCTCATAATGATGATGCATTACCGAGTGGGCCCAGAGATACCTCTCCATCGTACGGAGTGACAAATCCCAGTCTCGATCCGTGTCAACCCAACAGACACTTTCGGAGATACCTGTAGTGCACCTTTATAGTCACCCAGTTACGTTGTGACGTTTGGTACACCCAAAGCACTCCTACGGTATCCGGGAGTTACACGATCTCATGGTCTAAGGAAAAGATAATTGACATTGGAAAAGCTCTAGCAAAACGAACTACACGATCTTGTGCTATGCCTAGGATTGGGTCTTGTCCATCACATCATTCTCCTAATGATGTGATCCCGTTATCAACGACATCTAATGTCCATAGTCAGGAAACCATGACTATCTGGTTATCAACGAGCTAGTCAACTAGAGGCTTACTAGGGACATATTCTGGTCTATGTATTCACACGTGTATTACGATTTCCTGATAATACAATTATAGCATGAATAAAGACAATTATCATGAACAAGGAAATATAATAATAATCTTTTATTATTGCCTCTAGGGCATATTTCCAAGAGTCTCCCACTTGCACTAGAGTCAATAATCTAGTTACATTGTGATGAATCGAACACACATAGAGTTCTGGTGTTGATCATGTTTTGCTCGCGAAAGAGGTTTAGTCAACGGATCTGCGACATTCAGATCCGTATGTACTTTGCAAATATCTATGTCTCCATCTTGAACATTTTCACGGATGGAGTTGAAACGACGCTTGATGTGCCTGGTCTTCTTGTGAAACCTGGGCTCCTTGGCAAGGGCAATAGCTCCAGTGTTGTCACGGAAGAGTTTGATTGGCCCCGACGCATTGGGTATGACTCCTAGGTCGGTGATGAACTCCTTCACCCAAATTGCTTCATGCGCTGCCTCCGAGGCTGCCATGTACTCCGCTTCACATGTAGATCCCGCCACGACGCTCTGCTTGCAGCTGCACCAGCTTACTGCTCCACCATTCAACATATACACGTATCCGGTTTGTGACTTAGAGTCATCCAGATCTGTGTTGAAGCTAGCATCGACGTAACCCTTTACGACGAGCTCTTCGTCACCTCCATAAACGAGAAACATGTCCTTTGTCCTTTTCAGGTACTTCAGGATATTCTTGACCGCTGTCCAGTGTCCCTTGTCGGGATTACTTTGGTACCTTCCTACCAAACTTACGGCAAGGTTTACATCAGGTCTAGTACACAGCATGGCATACATAATAGATCCTATGGCTGAAGCATAGGGGATGACACTCATCACTTCTTTATCTTTTGCCGTGGTCGGGCATTGAGCCGAGCTCAATCTCACACCTTGCAATACAGGCAAGAACCCTTTCTTGGACTGATCCATTTTGAGCTTCTTCAAAATCTTATCAAGGTATGTGCCTTGTGAAAGACCTATGAGGCGTCTCGATCTATCCCTATAGATCTTGATGCCTAATATGTAAGAAGCTTCTCCAAGGTCCTTCACTGAAAAACACTTATTCAAGTAGGCCTTAATGATGTCCAAAAGTTCTATATCATTTCCCATCAAGAGTATGCCATCTACATATAATATGAGAAATGCTACAGAGCTCCCACTCACTTTCTTGTAAACAAAGGCTTCTCCATAAGTCTGCATAAACCCAAACGCTTTGATCATCTCATCAAAGCGAATGTTCCAACTCCGAGATGCTTGCACCAGCCCATAAATGGATCGCTGGAGCTTGCATACTTTGTTAGCATTCTTAGGATCGACAAAACCTTCCGGCTGCATCATATATAGTTCTTCCTTAAGATGTCCATTAAGGAATGCCGTTTTGACGTCCATCTGCCATATCTCATAATCATAGTATGCGGCAATTGCTAACATGATTCAGACGGACTTCAGCTTCGCTACGGGAGAGAAAGTCTCATCATAGTCAACCCCTTGAACTTGTCGATAACCCTTAGCGACAAGTCGAGCTTTATAGATGGTAACATTACCATCCGCGTCCGTCTTCTTCTTAAAGATCCATTTGTTTTCTATCGCTCGCCGATCATCGGGCAAGTCTGTCAAAGTCCATACTTTGTTTTCATACATGGATTCTATCTCGAATCGCATGGCTTCAAGCCATTTGTTGGAATCTGGGCCCGCCATCGCTTCTTCATAGTTCGAAGGTTCACCATTGTCTAACAACATGATTTCCAAGACAGGGTTGCCATACCACTCTGGTGTCGAACGTGTCCTTGTGGACCTACGAAGTTCAGTAGCAACTTGATCCGAAGTACCTTGATCATCATCATTAATTTCCTCTCCAGCCGGTGTAGGCACCACAGGAACATTTTCCTGAGCTGCACTACTTTCCTGTTCAAGAGGTAGTACTTCATCGAGTTCTACTTTCCTCCCACTTACTTCTTTCGAGAGAAACTCTTTTTCCAGAAAGGATCCGTTCTTGGCAACAAAGATCTTGCCCTCGGATCTTAAGTAGAAGGTATACCCAATGGTTTCCTTAGGGTATCCTATGAAGACGCATTTTTCCGACTTGGGTTTGAGCTTTTCAGGTTGAAGTTTCTTGACATAAGCATCGCATCCCCAAACTTTTAGAAACGACAGCTTAGGTTTCTTCCCAAACCATAATTCATAGGGTGTCGTCTCCACGGATTTAGACGGAGCCCTATTTAAAGTGAATGTTGCTGTCTCTAGAGCGTATCCCTAAAATGATAGTGGTAAATCGGTAAGAGACATCATAGACCGCACCATATCCAAAAGAGTGTGATTACGATGTTCGGACACACCGTTACGCTGAGGTGTTCCAGGCGGCATGAGTTGTGAAAATATTCCACATTTCCTTAAGTGTGTACCAAATTCGTGACTTAAATATTCTCCTCCACGATCTGATCGTAGGAACTTTATCTTTCGGTCACATTGATTCTCTACCTCATTCTGAAATTCCTTGAACTTTTCAAAGGTCTCAGACTTGTGTTTCATTAAGTAGACATACCCATATCTACTCAAGTCATCAGTGAGAGTGAGAACATAACGATATCCTCCGCGAGCGTCAACGCTCATTGGACCGCACACATCGGTATGTATGATTTCCAATAAGTTGGTTGCTCGCTCCATTATTCCGGAGAACGGAGTCTTGGTTATTTTGCCCATGAGGCATGGTTCGCATGTCTCAAATGATTCATAATTGAGAGACTCTAAAAGTCCATCAGCATGGAGCTTCTTCATGCGCTTGAAACCAATGTGACCAAGGCGGCAGTGCCACAAGTATGTGGGACTGTCGTTATCAACTTTACATCTTTTGGTATTCACACTATGAATATGTGTAACATTACGCTCGAGATTCATTAAGAATAAACCATTGACCATCGGGGCATGACCATAAAACATATCTCTCATATAAATAGAACAACCATTATTCTCAGATTTAAATGAGTAGCCATCTTGTATCAAACGAGATCCAGATACAATGTTCATGCTCAAACTTGGCACTAAATAACAATTATTGAGGTTTAAAACTAATCCCATAGGTAAATGTAGAGGTAGCGTGCCGACGGCGATCACATCGACCTTGGAACCATTCCCGACGTGCATCGTCACCTCGTTCTTCGCCAGTCTCCGCTTATTCCGCAGCTCCTGCTGTGAGTTACAAATATGTGCAACGGCACCGGTATCAAATACCCAGGAGTTACTACGAGTACTGGTAAGGTACACATCAATTACATGTATATCACATATACCTTTAGTGTTGCCGGCCTTCTTGTCCGCTAAATATTTGGGGCAGTTCCGCTTCAAGTGACCCTTCCCCTTGCAATAAAAGCACTCAGTCTCAGGCTTGGGTCCATTCTTTGACTTCTTCCCGGCAACTGGCTTACCGGGCGCGGCAACATCCTTGCCATCCTTCTTGAAGTTCTTCTTACCCTTGCCCTTCTTGAACTTGGTGATTTTATTGACCATCAACACTTGATGTTCTTTCTTGATTTCTACCTCTGCCGACTTCAGCATTGAAAATACTTCAGGAATAGTTTTCACCATCCCCTGCATATTGTAGTTCATCACAAAGCTCTTGTAGCTCGGTGGGAGCGACTGAAGGATTCTGTCAATGACCGCCTCATCCGGGAGGTTAATGTCTAGCTGGGACAGGTGGTTGTGCAACCCAGACATTTTGAGTATGTGCTCACTGACAGAACTATTTTCCTCCATCTTACAACTATAGAACTTGTCGGAGACTTCATATCTCTCGACCCGGGCATGAGCTTGGAAAACCATTTTCAGCTCCTCGAACATCTCATATGCTCCGTGTTGCTCAAAACGCTTTTGGAGCCTCGGTTCCAGGCTATAAAGCATGCCGCACTGAACGAGGGAGTAATCATCAGCACGTGACTGCCAAGCGTTCATAACGTCTTGGTTCTCTGGGATGGGTGCTTCACCTAGCGGTCCATCTAGGACATATGCTTTCTTGGCAGCTATGAGGATGATCCTCAGGTTCCGGACCCAGTCTGTATAGTTGCTGCCATCATCTTTCAGCTTGGTTTTCTCTAGGAACGCGTTGAAGTTAATGTTGACATGAGTGTTGGCCATTTGATCTACAAGACATATTTGCAAAGGTTTTAGACTAAGCTCATGATAATTAAGTTCATCTAATCAAATTATTTTAATGAACTCCCACTCAGATTAGACATCCCTCTAGTCATCTAAGTGTTACACGATCCGAGTCGACTAGGCCGTGTCTGATCATCACGTGAGACGGACTAGTCATCATCGGTGAACATCTCCATGTTGATCGTATCTTCCATACGACTCATGTTCGACCTTTCGGTCTTTGTGTTCTGAGGCCATGTCTGTACATGCTAGGCTCGTCAAGTTAACCCTAAGTGTTTTTGCATGTGTAAAACTGTCTTACACCCGTTGTATGTGAACGTAAGAATCTATCACACCCGATCATCACATGGTGCTTCGAAACGACAAACTTTAGCAACCGCGCACAATTATGGGAGAACACTTTCTTGAAATTGTTATAAGGGATCATCTTATTTACTACCATCGTTCTAAGTAAACAAGATGCATAAACATAATAAACATCACATGCAATTATATAATAGTGACATGATATGGCCAATATCATATAGCTCCTTTGATCTCCATCTTCGGGGCTCCATGATCATCTTCGTCACCGGCATGACACCATGATCTCCATCATCGTGTCTTCATGAAGTTGTCACGCCAATGACTACTTCTACTTCTATGGCTAACGCGTTTAGCAATAAAGTACAGTAATTTACATGGCGTTCTTCAATGACACGCAGGTCATACAAAAAATAAAGACAACTCCTATGGCTCCTGCCGGTTGTCATACTCATCGACATGCAAGTCGTGATTCCTATTACAAGAACATGATCTCATACATCACAATATATCATTCATCATTCATCACAACTTTTGGCCATATCACATCACAAGGCAATTGCTGCAAAAACAAGTTAGACGTCCTCTAATTGTTGTTGCATCTTTTACGTGGCTGCAATAGGGTTCTAGCAAGAACATTTTCTTACCTACGAAAAAGCCACAACGTGATTTGTCAACTTCTATTTACCCTTCATAAGGACCCTTTTCATCGAATCCGCTCCAACTAAAGTGGGAGAGACAGACACCCGTTAGCCACCTTATGCAACTAGTGCATGTCAGTCGGTGGAACCTGTCTCACGTAAGCGTACGTGTAAGGTCGGTCCGGGCCGCTTCATCCCACAATACCGCTGAAGCAAAATAAGACTAGTAGCGGCAAGACAGTTGACAACATCTACGCCCACAACAAAATTGTGTTCTACTCGTGCAATAGAGAACTACGCATAGACCTAGCTCATGATGCCACTGTTGGGGAACGTTGCAGAAAATAAAAAAATTCCTATGGTTTCACCAAGATCCATCTATGAGTTCATCTAAGCAACGAGTGATAGGAGTGCATCTACATACCCTTGTAGATCGCGAGCGGAAGCATTCAAGAGAACGGGGATGATGGAGTCGTACTCGCCGTGATCCAAATCACCGATGACCAAGTGTTGAACGGACAGCACCTCCGCGCTCAACACATGTACGGAGCGGATGACGTATCCTCCTTCTTGATCCAGCAAGGGGGAAGGAGAGGTTGAGGAAGAAGGCTCCAGCAGCAGCACGACGGCGTGGTGGTGGTGGAGATGCAGTACTCCGGCAGGGCTTCGCCAAGCAACTGTGAGAGGAGGAAGAGGTGTAGCAGGGGGAGGGAGGCGCCAAGACTCAGGGTGCGGCTGCCCTCCCTCCCCCCTACTTTATGTAGGCCCCCAGGGGGGGCGCCGGCCCTAGAGATGGGAATCTCCCAAGGGGGCGGCGGCCAGGGGGGTGGAGTGCCCCCCAAGGCAAGTGGTGCGCCCCCCTCCCCCCCCCCCCACCCTAGGGTTTCCAACCCTAGGCGCAGGGGGGCCCAAGGGGGCGCACCAGCCCACTAGGGGCTGGTTCCCCTCCCACTTCAGCCCACGGGGCCCTCCGGGATAGGTGGCCCCACCCGGTGGACCCCCGGGACCCTTCCGGTGGTCCCGGTACAATACCGGGTGACCCCGAACCTTTCCCGATGGCCGAAACAGCACTTCCTATACATAAATCTTCACCTCCGGACTATTCCGGAACTCCTCGTGACGTTCGGGATCTCATCCGAGACTCCGAACAACATTCGGTAATCACATACAAGTCTTCCTAATAACCCTAGCGTCACCGAACCTTAAGTGTGTAGAACCTACGGGTTCAGAAATCATGCAGACATGACCGAGACAGCTCTCCGGCCAATAACCAACAGCGGGATCTGGATACCCATGTTGGCTCCCACATGTTCCACGATGATTTCATCGGATGAACCACGATGTCAAGGATTCAATCAACCCCGTATACAATTCCCTTTGTCAATCGGTACGTTACTTGCCCGAGACTCGATCGTCGGTATCCCAATACCTCGTTCAGTCTCATTACCGGCAAGTCACTTTACTCGTACCGTAATGCATGATCCCGTGACCAAACACTTGGTCACTTTCATCTCATAATGATGATGCATTACCGAGTGGGCCCAGAGATACCTCTCCGTCATACGGAGTGACAAATCCCAGTCTCGATCCGTGTCAACCTAACAGACACTTTCGGAGATACCTGTAGTGCACCTTTATAGTCACCCAGTTACGTTGTGACGTTTGGTACACCCAAAGCACTCCTACGGTATCCAGGAGTTACACGATCTCATGGTCTAAGGAAAAGATACTTGACATTGGAAAAGCTCTAGCAAAACGAACTACACGATCTTGTGCTATGCCTAGGATTGGGTCTTGTCCATCACATCATTCTCCTAATGATGTGATCCCATTATCAACGACATCTAATGTCCATAGTCAGGAAACCATGACTATCTGTTCATCAACGAGCTAGTCAACTAGAGGCTTACTAGGGACATATTATGGTCTATGTATTCACACGTGTATTACGATTTCCTGATAATACAGTTATAGCATGAATAAAGACAATTATCATGAACAAGGAAATATAATAATAATATTTTATTATTGCCTCTAGGGCATATTTCCAACACCCACATCATCAAGTGATAAACAAACCTTCAATGAAGAATTGAGCTTAATGGTGAAGAACTTCAACAAATTCTACAAGAGTAGAAGCAAAGAAAGAAGCTCCAAGTCAAGGTCTTACAATGACAAAAGATCTTCTAGTCAAGAGCACAATTGCTACAATTGTGGGAGACCCGGACACTATTCCAATGAGTGTACGGCACCCTACAAAAGAAGAGAAGATTCTCCAAGAAGAAGAAGCAAAAGAGAAGAATCACCACCAAGAGAGAGGAGGAGTAGAGATGATCGTTATGAACGAAGACCCTCACGGAGAAGCAAGGATTAGGAAAGGAAGGACAAGTCATCAATGAGCTACACAAAACGAAGACATCAAGCTCATGTTGGTGAATGGGTATCCGGTTCCGACTCCGACAATCACTCCGAGAGAAGCTATCACTCCGACTCCGAATATACTCAAGATGAAGGTGTTGCCGGTCTAGCACTTGTGTCAACCAACTCCTACAACATATTTGATTCACCAAATGAAGGAATTGGAAGATGCTTCATGGCCAAAGGCCCAAAGGTAACACATCCTGAGTATGTTGATTTCGATAGTGATGAAGATGACTTGCTTGTGGATGATGATTTACTTGTTGACAACTCTAGTGATGAATACTATGATGAAACGTCAATAATCATGATAATCAAGATAAAACGGATGACAATGATAATGAGAAGATTGAGCTTCTAAATAAAGCACTAAACACTCTTAAGTTGGCTCATGAAATTATCTTCGAAGATCATCAAGAACGTTTAAGGGCTCATGAGAAGTTACGCTTTGAAAAGCTCAATCTTGAGCAAGAGCATGAGTTCTTAAAAGCAATCAATGATGATCTCCGTAAGAAAAGTTCTTCTTACATTGCCAAGCGTTTACTCTTATCTACTTACATGCCTCAAGTCAAGTCTGGTAACAAGTACAAGAAAGATCCTTCCTCTAGTAGTAACAATAACAATGTCAAATCCAATATTGTTGCTTCTAGTAGTTCTCTTGATTCCACTAATGATTCTCTTAGCCAAGTTACACTTGATCAAGAAAATAGCTTATTGAAGGGAATTATAGAGAAAGGTGTTTACAAGAGCCTTGTCGAGAGTAAGCAATTCGAGGAAATTGTACGCAAGCAAGGAAGGCACCAGAAGAATCAAGGTGTTGGTTTTGAACGAAAGTTCAATGCCAATGGAGTTGAGTGGGAATAAGATCAATACCCCAAGAAGAAGTTTGTTCCTCAACAAGAGAAGTATGATCCTACTTCCTTCAAAGGAACACAAGCACAAGATGATCTTCCACCACAAGACCACAAGAACAAAGGCAAGGACAAGCTTCAAGAAGAGATTGATGCATTTGAAGAAGCACCTAAGGCCTCGTTCAAGTGGGTTCCCAAGACTACGTCAAGTTCTACTTCATCAAGTACAACTACAACTCCAAGGATTCCCATCAAGATGATGTGGATCCCGAAGAAGAAGAACTAGAGAATTCTTGAGGGTGACTCCGCCAACATTCTTCACTCATATCATTATGGCAATAACAAGTGCAATCAACTTCCACATCTTGCACTAGTTCAAGGAGTCACAAACCCTCATGTTGGTAAGGCAAGGGACAAGGTAACCTAATGTTTTCATGGACATCATCTTGTGTGTGCTTCACTCTATGTCTATGGATATTCTTGTTTGTTCCTTGTGGGACTAACCCATGTAGGAAAGTTGAAAGTGCAACTCACTCCAAAGGATTGCTCCAAATGATCTACATCAACATTGAGCATCCACATCTTCAACACCTACATGAAGTCATCATCGACAAAACCCAAGGTTAGTTCATCCCTCTAAAAGGGGGATCTCACATCTAGGGGGAGCTTAACTCTAAGAATTGAGTCAAAGCAACTCTAATGGTGTGAACACATCAATGCATTATGTAAAAGTGGTAACCCCACTTGAGCTTAAACGATGAGTATGACCTATGATCAAATGTTTTTCATTTGACTCCTAAGTCAATGTACTCATATATAGATGACCTAGTCATCGCCAATTGTTTGATAGATGCTAGAATTGGTTGTGCATGTTTTG